>NC_021162.2:28163532-28166058 GCF_000331145.2 Cicer arietinum | reverse complement strand
AGCTCATTTAATTCCAATGGCGACATTCGATACGGTGCCATTGAAATAGGTCCGATTCCTGGTGGCAATCCTGGAATTTCCTTTGGAAATACGTCCCGGTACTCATTGACAATCATCACATCTTCTATGTTCACATTTATCTTTGCCTCCACATTAGCCAGAGACAAAAACTCATGAGTCCCTTCACTTAGTGACACTCGGAGTTTGTTAGCAGCTAAATACTTAACAACTCCTGCTCTAATGGTTTTCACGCCAACATTAAGTAAACGTAGACATTAAGAGATTCCCCATTCTTAATACTCGTTTAACTTAAACGATTTTCTCAAACACACATTAAGTAAACCGAGATATTAAAAGATTCCCCATTTTTAATACTCGTTTAACTCTAATGGTTTTCAAATTTCACAACAAAACCAACTCAAAACATATTATCAAATTCAATTCACAATCCACACCAAAACACATCAAATTTCCTCGGTATTAACTTAGAACACGTCAAATACGACGAACACAAATCAACACAACAGAACACTCAAACACATCAAATTTCATTTACTCAAAATCATACACAAATGAGTTAAGTTCATTTTCTACGAAACACCCATCAATATCGTCAAGACCTAACTCTAAGATTTTACCCACAGAACCTTAGATTCATCTTCCCTAAATCAATTCATTCAACCCTAACAAATTCCTTTCCACACAACTACAGATAAGTCCCTAAATGCAAACTAAAAGTTTGGAAGGAGCCCTTACCTTAACGATAGCTTTAACGTGCATTTCCGATACCGCGAGCAAATCCGGTAAAAATCTTCGCTCGCAACGTCACCTTCAAATTGGTCCCCTAGCACCGTAGCGTGGTAGTGAGAAACCTTCCCTTCTATCTCTTTGCGTAACGAAGCTTAGATCTAGATGAAACGGGGAGGTTTGTGTTTGACGGTTTTAGAAACCCTAACACCGTTTTTCTTCGTTTTCGAATCAAAGAGGAAGTATGAAGTTGAGTAATCTTCTCTTTCACACTCACCAAACCTTGGGTTTATGTTTCGAAGCAAAAGAAAGAACCGAAAACGAAAAATGGAAGGAGGGAGAAGAAGGGTTCTCGCGTTAACAGAGGAAGAGGATGGAAAATCTCAATTTCTTTCCTTTGTTTTTCCTTTCTTCCTTTTTCCTTCTTTCCTTTATATATCATTTCCTTTTCCTTTTCCTTCCTTCTAATTTCCTTTCTTTCTTTTTCTCTCCAAACAAACATATATACATATATGTATATGTATGTATATATATATATTAATTGTAACTTAACAAATATCTATATATTTTTTAAAATTACCATTTCACCCGTAACCCATTAAATTCCTCGTAAAAGATTCACCGCAGCTAATTTAATTTATTTATCGACGAGTAATTCTAATCGGCATCAAAATATCTTTTTGATCATATAAACTCCAAAATATTATTATCTTTGGCTAAAAAGCCTCCGAGATAAAATCCAAAATACACAAAATACACTTTAAAATTATGGGTCTTACAGTTGTGGTTTGGATCTCATAATAGGTTTGGGTTTGTTTTGTGTGGAATTTGAAAACAATTAGAGTTAAACGAGTATTAAGAATGGGGAATCTCTTAATGTCTACGTTTACTTAATGTTGTCGTGAAAACCATTGGAGTTAAACGAGTATTAAGAAAAGGGAATATCTTAATGTCTACGTTTACTTAATGTTGTCGTGAAAACCATTAGAGATAAACGAGTATTAAAAATGGGGAATCTTTTAATATCTGCCTTTACTTAATGGTGTTTGTCCGTGAGAGACTGCACAGGTGTTTGTCCGTGAGAGACTACATCCCGGTAAATTGTGTTTGTCCGTGAGAGACTGCACAAGTGTTTGTCCGTGAGAGACTACACCCTGGTAAATTGTGTTTGTCCGTGAGAGACTGCACAAGTGTTTGTCCGTGAGAGACTACACCTTGGTAAATTGTGTTTGCCCATGAGAGACTGCTCAAATGTTTATCCGTGAGAGACTACACCCTAGTAAATTGTGTTTGTCCATGAGAGACTGCACTCGTGTTCGTTCGTGAGAAACTGTACGTTTAGGATGTACGCCTCTCGCGGAGGGTTTTGGTTTGGAATTCTGAGTCCATGCATTTTGGCATATACGCATCGCATTAGGGTGCTTGGCACGCGAGTCATGTTTGATTCAAGTTTATGATTGAGTGTTTTGAATTTGAGTTGTCATGTATTGATTATCGTGTGTAAGTGTGATGGATTGTAAAACTATTTCGAAACCCAATTTGTCGTGGTGATTGTGTGGGAATTGCTAAGTGTTAAGATTTGGAGTTGTGTATGAATGTGATTGAATTAGTTTATGTATTTTTGGAAGGATAAGCAGGGAAATTGATTTCCCAATCGATTTGGAAAGTTACAGGGGCTCAACTATTTATAAAATCGATTTCCCAATCGATTTGGCCATGCAGGAATTCAGTAAAACTGACAAAAATCGATTTGGAAATCGATTGGCATTAAGTCAGGGG
>NC_021162.2:28140309-28157111 GCF_000331145.2 Cicer arietinum | reverse complement strand
GATTTCCCAATCGATTGAATTAAGCCCAGAGTTCAAATTTCACTAAAAACCTTCAGGAAATCGATTTGGAAATCGATTGGCTTAGTAGAAATTCTTATTTTGAGTTAGATAATAGATTGCTCAATTGATTTATCAATGTCTTGGTTAGTTATGTATTACTTGATGGATTGAGAACTTTATTTTGACTTCATTTTTATTTGGCAAGTGTTATATGAACTTTTAGCATATGGAAAACCCCTTTAAGGTGCATGCTAAGTTGAAAGGTTATTTTGTGCATTTAAAAACTTAAATGTTATGTGTTAATTATTAATTTCGGTTGGTGACCCTTTACAACTATTGTGGAAATCTGGGATTTGCCCTCAGATGAGAGCCAGGACGATCCTACCGGTTCGTACCCTACGGATGGGAATGTAGATGGGATTGCTTGACTGGAGCTATGTTAGGAGGATCTCACGGGGCGCGTGGAGATCACTCAGGGTGTATAGCTATGGTTTTTTTGAAGAATGATCAGATTAGGATGACATAGAGGGAACAGATGTTTTTTTGGATTACGTTATTTTGAACTGGAAAACTGTACCTTTACTAATATTGTCAGTATGACATCTTATTTGAATGGGTTCCATGTATTATTTGTTTTTGTGTAAATACTTTGGATTCATATTTTGAGAAACTTTTCCGCTGCTTGTAAATTATAATGACTCAATTATTTATCCAAAGGTATTTTCTTATTTATTTCTCTGTTTTATTTTAATTTTTTTTGAAAAAAAAATACACCATCGCTTTGAAAATCGGGTGTTACACGACTCAATGTCCGACCCTAGTGCTGACTATGTACCCATGATAAGGATATCACCTAGACCCTTCGCTGACTCCAAAAATAACCCATAACTATGAAGATGGTGCGTTTGTTTTGGTTAGTAAATTTTTAATGGCTATGACTTGGCCTTGTCCTTCAAAAGTAGCAACTTTTATGTTTTAGATCTATCATGCGTCTAGCTAAAAATGAAGATGTCATGACACAAATATTGAACCACATTGGTCGTGTTTGTCCCAATCAAGTACGTGCCTGTCTCTCCCTTTCACAATTATTGAAGCTATGATTAGGGACACATTCCCCTGTCGAAATATAGTGTGCTAGCGTCGTATTGCCCGGAAATTAGTTGTTCCCTTATATTCGATTTCACTACCGATGATAGAATAATATTAGATTTAGTCACAATTTTAGAATATTCATTTTCACTTATTTATGAAATTTATTTTTTTATTTTAAATGTTATTAATTTTTTTTTCTTTAAATTTTTAAACAAAAAATAATTATTTGATATATTTTAAATATTGTAGCATACAATTTTATGATAAAGAATCATCTAGATGCATTAATTATTCAGATGTCATTAATTAAATTACAAAATTTTAAAAAATATGAAGTTAAATTTTTAGAGGATTTTATTTCATAGGTATTAATTATTCTACATCATCGTGTATATGTCATGTTAATTTAAAGCATGTCACATCGCCTTTTTTTTAATAAAAAAATCATAATGAGAGACTAGAACTGTCATATTTTAAAATAAAGGGACTAAGTTTGTGAACTGACAAAAATAAAGGGACTAAAACTACAATTAATCAATAATATTATCAATGCACTTTCTTAAAACACATTTCTAATATTTATTTATTGGTTAAAATTTATATGGGAGGACTACAGTCCAATTGAATTTGAAAAAAAAAAGGTTATATCAAATTTATGTATTTCAAATTAGACTTCGACACACAAGTGTCCCCTAATGGGTTTTAGCTCAATACATTATGGATCAAGATCTTTGTCTTTGCATGAGCTTAATACAAGCACACAACAACTGAGTTCGCCCCATCAGTTGATCACGGTCGTTCAATGACTATCAGTCTGTGATCCACATTTTACGCTGAATAAGCCGTAATTGCTTAACCGCCTCAATAGTTATTCCTCTTCAAAGGAACTCTTATATAAAGGACGTCACCTTCAGAAGCAAGGTACGCTTTCATTCTTACGTCACACTTCTCCTAACTACTACTGACTTGGACATTACAGTGCTTGCAAGTACCTCGTTCGAGAGCTGAACAACCGTTCACCACCATTGATAACCGTCTCTAAAGATCTAGATTAGATCAATATATGATAAGTATAATTTAGTAGAATCCATGTCAATTCCAACCGATGAAATGAAGTGAATTGGAATGGTTGTGTTACAAAATATATTCACAATATTCCATATTGTTAGTTTAGTTGTAGAACATATTCCACATGTAAAGTAGATAGATAATATACAATAGTCGTGGGTGACCCCCTGTTAAAGGAAAACAAAATCAAACACGACAAGCAAAACAACAATTTGAGTGACTCTTCATGAGAAACCGGTAAGCATATGACAAACAAATGCAGTTCATATTCATGAATACGGCTGACATTGGACACACTTTTTATTAGCCAGTCCAATTTTACTTGGAATAAACCATTGATGATATTGAGGGAATAGAACTAAACTCATAATAATTCAACTCATGGTTGATTGTAATGGGAAATAGTCTTTTGTAATGTTTTCTTCAAAATTATCGGTTTGTGATTAGGATTGACCACAAAAACCAGTCTACTTTTAATCAATATGATTCTTTTTTAGTCCTCCAAATCTCATAGAAATGATGTCTTAATCATTTAGAATTCATTTGAGAGATAAGTAAAAATTTAATAAAGTTTATTTCAATTAAAATTTGAATTTAAATTTAATACTAATTAATTAAATTATATAAAAATACAAAGCTACTCTTGTGAAAAAATTATAAATATTTTTTAAATCAATTATTAATATTTTATTTTTAAGTTTAATATCAAATTCTATTTTTTTATATTTATATTTGATTAGATTTACATTTTTATATTTTAGATTATATTTTATAAATTTTTTTAATATTTATATTTTATTATATTTCAACTTTATATTTTAAATTATATTTTATAAAGGTAATTGAATAAATTACTTTTTTATCATATGCTACTGGTATCTAATCCAATTCATATTCAAGATAGAAATTTCAACTAGAGAGACATAATATAATAGAGTTCTAGATTAACTTATCATATCATGTTCATCAAACTATAGGTTTAAGACAAAATATGATAACTTATTTATATTTTTTCTCTTATCTTATCCATCAAACAAACAATTTGTATATAGACACGCACATGCACGTACACATACATATGTAGAAGAAACATACTACTTCCAATCCTATATATAAAAATAAGTTTGATCAACAAAAATTGATGTATTTAATTTAAATTTTTAATCAAATACATCAATTGTAAATACCTAATTTTCTGTACTACAGACAATATATAGAATTGTATTTAATATATCAACAGAAAACTCAGGTACATCCATCCTGACAAGATTTTCTTAATGATTTGAATATATAAAAAATGTTTGCAACTCAGCGCACCAAATTGTAATTGGAATTGTAATTTGAACTTAATATCGATATGTCTTAGCAAGTTCTCATGGTTAACATAACAATCAGACAAATTGAAAATGGAAACACTAGGACTTCGGACTTTATGAGTTACACATGGAAAAAGTTATCATTTACTTACTGACAATAAAAATAGAAATATGGGATGCCACAAGCACAAAATACATCAGTATTTACTGTTTAGTTGAATTGGGGCATCTCAATATAAGAAACATTTACACATATATGGACACAATACTAAGTAAATGTTTGGGCATGCGGCAGTAGATGCACATTCATATTGATGCTTCTTGTTATAGTTTTCACGGTGAGAGTGAGTTAGACGTAGTTTAGACATAGTTCCAAACAGACTAACATATAGACACTAATAATAATTTAAAAAAATAAAAGTAATTGAATAAAATTATGTGTCGATGTCTGACACTAACACATGTCAGATAATGAGACAGTTTCAATCTAAAGTGTCAGTGGTACGTAGATATAAATTAATAAGCAGTCTTTCCAACAATACCATGTCACCAAAATCTCGTCCAATGTCAACATAATGTATTTCAGCAATTGCTTTTGTTATCCCTAATGAGTAATAATTTATTATATATTATTAGGTGAATTTGTAACCATACACATTCAATAGACGGCTTGTCAAAAAATAAAATCAATAGAAGTTGAGTTCCCTGCTCAGCAGTGAAAGTGTTTTAGCAATTGAAATTTACAACAGCTTCATCGTTCAAAATTGGCAGTGCTTTGGCATCTGAATGCACTTTGGTCAGCCTAAGATCAAAGGTTATGGATTTACATACATGAGTGATCTAACACCATTAAAGTTCATAGAGACAAAAATATAGACAAATAGAAACTTGGTACAAATGACAAACTAAATTTACCTACATGATTAGATTTTGAAAAGAATTGCCAACTACATTGTTGTATCTATCTAATTGTTTTTCTCCATAGAGACATTCTAGAATTTACCAACTTCCAACTCATTCAATCACAAAGAAAAGATCTGTGTCTTTTCACTTTATCAATCATAACTTCCTAATCCTTCGGGTGACCTTTTTCCATTCACATTTATAAATACCAGCCTAATCTGTTAAGTGAGAAAACTTGGTCATCAAATCAAGAAAAGAGTCAAAATGAAGGTATGACTAAACTCTACCAATTAATGATAAAACAATTTCTTCCAGGCCTTCGGCTTAACTCATGCCTTTAATTTTTGCAGTTGCTTCAATGGGTGCATCGAAAACTTCATCCCTTCAAGGATTTCACGCTTGGTATTCAGCTGTCCTTATTACTCTTATCTCATTTCCTCCAATTTTTCTCTCACGTTTTTTCATGGAAGAGAGTGAATGGGAAAAGATAGGTTGTCAATGCAAATGTTCTCTATATTTTTGGTTTAGTTGTATAGGGAGGAATGAAATGGAATAGTCTTGTTAGATTTAAGAAAGTTACATGCTATCTCATTTCAATCCATCCGACTCCATTTCATCGTATACCCTCAATCCAAACACATTCTAAGGCATTAAGCGAAGGCTAACAACTATCATCAGATACACCTACAAACAATTAAATTGTCACATTGATGACTGGTCACTGTCCATCAACATAACAAAATATAGATTGCATTCATATTTCTGAGCTGCATCAATACACAATGTTACACATATCTAGATAAAGTAAAAATAAGGTGTTCTGCAGTTCTGCATACTAGGCTTTTCAAATAGATCAGGATTTAGGACCACAATTGGTCTTGATCCATCCGCATCCCACTTCAGGTTATATGACAACTTAACCCACACCCCAAGTATCCACCCAAATCCGACCCAATTTTTACAGATAAACTTCATTTTGATTTGATGCAGGTGTGAATTTTCTTCGAAATTCTAAGTCAGGGGCGGGGACAGGAATGGAGTGTTGAAATCCGCCCCAACCCGCTAATGATTTTGTTATTTTTTTCGTTTTTTTATATACTCATTTATTTATTTAATATTTTTTAATTATAAATTTTAATCAGTTCTCAATAGATAATTTAATTTTAATGAATTTAATTTCATTATTTTCTAATAACTATTATTTTATTATATTAATTATAATAAATATAATTTTTTATTTTATTATTTATATATATGAGACGGGGACGGGGGCGGAGAAACCCGACTCCTATTAGAGGCGGGGATGGTGATTCAATATTTAAACCTGACCGGGATGAGGGTGGGAGAGGCAAAATCCATCCCCACCCCAGCCCCATTGCCATATCTACTTCAGGTTGATTAAAACCATAACCTACTACAAATGGAACATTGAACATATATCACTCTCAAGCCCTTAGTTCACATTTCACTATCTGATTATTATATATAATCCTTCTTTTAATTCTTTTCCATGTTCTGTATTCCTCTTCCCAAGGTTATAGGATAGCGTAAGCAACAAATAAATATTTCAACAAGTCATGTAGATTGTAGAACTATCTTTAGTTGCTAACTTCAGACCAATTTAGTAATTTCTTTTGAAACTTGAATTTCAGGAAATCCGTGTGCTTGTCTTACAGTCCAGCTAACATTTGACAGCCAATATCTTCAGACAAAGCCAAGCTTCAGTTCCATTAACCAACCCTGCTTCTCAAAGCCACACCATCAGGAAAGTCAAACATCTTGCTGCAGAGAAGATGATGATTCACAAGAAGAAACATCTGCAGTCATCCCTGAGCTCTTTCAAAGCTTTTTGACAATTGGAACCCTTGGTGCAGAGGCAGTTACCAATGAGCCGGCAACACCAACATTGTCCATGCCTTCAGAAAACATAACTATGACAGATGCAGAGGTGACAGAGAATGAACTGAAGCTCATAAGTTTTGAGCTTGAGAAATTCCTTGAGACTGAAGATGAAAGTTTCTATGAATCATCAGGAAGAAACAGTCGTCTTCGCAACATCACACTTAGCGGAAATCAAACAGATGGATCCGAAGCTAAAGATTGTGGAAACAAGGTTGTATGTCCACTGCAAGGATATTTATTGGGGTCATCGTTCAAAACACCAGAGAAAATAGAAGTGAGGAAAGAAAGGACATCACTTGCTGAGCTATTTCATAGGACAGAGTCAACAAATGAAGACTGTGCAGAGACAGGAGTCGAAGAGACACAAGTCAAGCAAGCACATAAGTCTGCCATGCATATTATGAAAAAGATGTTCAAAATGGTCCACAGTTCCTCGAAAGGCTGTAACACCTCTGGGAATGATGCTGATTCGACTTCAACCAATACAAAGCTCAGTAAGGTTGGTCCCTATTACTAGATATTTTTACCTATTTAACAATACTCTAATCACCGCCCTTTAAAAAATTCACAAGTAAGAAGGTTGGTTAATTTAGTTAGTAACATTCAATTTGTATTATTTTTCAAAAGTACCCTCAGGACTCATTGTCTCACTCTTTTCACCGAATTAATTTGAATTGAAACTCATCATGTCACCTCTTTCCTCAATTCTCACAAGAGAGAGATGATGGAGTACTTGAGATTAGAAAAGATACTCTGAATGTCATGAGAGGCTAACCCCCATGGTTATGTATTTATAGTAAAAGGATAACAATCTAAGATCCCTTACCTTAACTATAAGGATTGAAACACAATTATTTAAGATATAGGCAAAATAAATAGGAATAGAATGGGACAGGCGGCGTAGCAAAAGATGGCGCATGAACTTCACGCACCGGCGGACTTGTTGGCTTTTGATCAACGCATGAAGGCATGTAATGGTGAGGATGATGGCGGTGTTTAGAGGAACGGCTTTACTGATTACGGTTGTTCTGATGGTAAAGGTCACCGTCGTGACATCTAGGGCCACCGATAGTGGTCTACCGGCAAAACTGCTAGGTTTGTGGCTTGACAACTAGGGTTTTCCCACTTTTGAACCTTTCCTATCAGGCCCACATATCGTGAGCTCTAATACAACTTGAGATTAAAAAAGAATTAGTCTGTATGTCATGAGAAGCAAATTCCCGTGGGTATGTATTTATAGTAAAAGGATTACAATCAAGATCCTTTAATTATAGGGATTGAAATACAATCAGAAAGATATAGACAAGATAATAGGAAAGTAAATCATGGCCACATCTCAACAGGAGTAATTATGGGTATTTTGGTATAAAAGAATAATTGATGCAATAGACAATTTAGAGGGAGTTTTATATAAATGGACAAGCAAATTTATCATAAAGGTTCCTCCTTATATAAACTTTATAAAGGAGCAGAGGAAGTGTATGTGTGCATATATAGGTTGGTCGGCCCCATCACCCTTTGCCTTTGCATCTTAACAAAAGAATAATCAATCAAAACTGTAGTGCATGTTCACTTCGTTAGCCACAAGAAATATAATGAAAAAAATGTGGATATGTGAGAATTATCAATAAGACAATGACATAAATCTACTGGTAGCTTGTTATCGTTGAGAATCAAGTAAAACACTATTCAAATGTTGTTAAGCATGCTTAAAGACCATTAAATGAAGGTGGTTCTAGTAAGGCTTTTAACAAATTGTAACTATGCTAAAAAGGTAATTTGGCAAATATCACTAGGTATGGAAAACGTCGGCATCTTCAAGAGAAGTTAAGCTATCAAAATAAAACCACAATTTCAACATTTCATCTTGAACACACAAAACAATCATAACAAGTTATTCGATTTATCCATCTCTGTATGCAGGTTTTACATAAGTTTCACAGAAAAGTCTATCCTGAAGACATCATAAATGCAAAATGTTTTAGTAAATCCCACAAAGGTAAGATTAATCTTCCTCATGACTGCTTCGATGAATATGATAAAGGAAATACCACAAACCCAAATCCTAGCAGAAGAGTTCATTCAGATAGCAAGTCAAGAAAGTGGTTTAAACACTGTAAGACCAACTGGAAACCACCGCAAGATGGCCTAAGTAGCAGTGGTTCAACTGGGAACAATGAGCACTGGATCAAGACAGATGCAGAGTGTAAGTACTATATTATATATCTATAAAATGTGACTCTTGACGCACACAAAACTTTGATAAGTATATTCCATCAGCATCATTGTAAGTTTTCATAGTCTTCTTTAAACAACACAGAATATACAAGTGATTGAGAGTATAAAGGAATGTCATTTTGAATTTTTTATGATATGGGCGCTTGACGCAAGAGAAGGAAAAAGAAAAAGGAGAGTGGGCAAGAGTGCAGGACCAATGTTATTAGTGGTAGATGGCGACAAATGGCAGTGCGTATAGCTGCTATAATAAAAATTTAAAAGATATACTAGAAATGCTTTAAAAAATTAATCATTTATGTTAAGAACAAAATCATAGAAACATCATATTGGAAATTGTAGAAACTAATGGAATAACACTTTATTTTCAACAAAAAATACTTTCTTATTATTTGTGTTTTGAAAATGTTGGAAAATAAATTACAATATTACAAAGATAAATAAGGAGAATATAATTAGTACTCATATACAACCAAATTCCTATAATTAGTACTCTTATACAATCAAATCCCTATAATTGAGGGATATTTTTTAATAAAAAAACATAAACAGATTTTGACACTACCCCTCAAACTGGTGAATAGTTGTTTTCCATTCCCAGTTTGGATACAATTCTTTAAAAGTTGTTGCTGTTTAGCAACTATCGAGTTTTTCTTTGATGAAAAGTTTGTCAACTTCAATATGTTTGGTTTTGTTGTGCTACAATGGGTTACAGGCTATGCTAATAGCAGATTTATTATCACAATAAAGTTTTGTTGGCTCATCCCACTTTATCTTCAAATCCTCCAAAATGATCTTCGACCATAGTAACTCGTATATCCCTTGTGCCATTGCCCTAAATTCTGCTTCAGCATTGAATCTGGATACCACACTTTGTTTTTTACTCTTTCAAGTCACAAGATTCCCACATAGGAAAATGTAATATCATGTGTTGACCTTCTATCTATAATTGACTTTGCATAGTCAACATCGGTATATGCTTCAAGACCCATATTTCTATTTCGTCTAAACAACATTCATCTTTCTCATAATCAATTTCAGTCTCAACATTGTCATTTTGTTCATTTCCATCTTTTTCAAAATCAATTTCAGTCTCAATTTTTGGTTCAAGAGTCAACACAGAAATAGAAGAGACTCATCTTCCTTGTATTCTTTCTCTGAAGATGAGTTTGACTGAAGTAACTTTTTCGTTCATGGAAGGTGACATCTATGGAGACAATTTTTGGGATGGTGGATGATAGCATTTGTAGCCCTTTTAGGTGGAAGAGTATCCGATAAAGACACATTTTAAGGCTTTACGATCAAGTTTCCCTCTACTATCACTATGTATATGGCCAAACAATGCCACCCAAATATTTTGGTAGTAAGATTAATAGTCGTGGACACATTGGGTTAGAACGAGGAGAGGGCCTCCATGGAAGTTTTGAAGGCAATGACACTAGAAGGTAAACGATTTATGAGATATGAAGCAGTTTATATTGTTTCTCCCCAAAATTTCTTAGAAACCTTATTTTGAAATAACATAGCTCGGGTTTGATCTAACAAGTGCCCATTTATCTTTTCAATAATCTTATTTTGTTGGGGTGTTTTAATACAAGAGGACTCATGAATAATGACCTCTTTGTGATAGAAAGACTTAAGATCACGATTAAAGTAATATTTGTCATTATCAGACCTAATCCTCTTAATACTTACTCCAAACTGATTTTTTACCATGGAGAAGAACTGTAGAAACATATAAGTGACTTCAGATTTTTGTTTTAATAAATACACCCAAGTAACCCGATTACAATCATCAATAAAGGTTACAAACTAACGTGCACCTGATATATTTGGAACATTTGAAGAATTCCCCACATCTGTATGAATTAAATAAAACGGAAAAGTATTTATTTTATTACTGATTGAAAAAAGTACACACTTGTGTTTAGAAAGCTCACAAACCTCTAATTTCTTAAAAATCAAAGGAAATAATAGCTTAATGACTCAAAATAAAGGGTGACCACGGCGACAGTGTTACAAAAGAACCTTCTCCCTGATGGTTTTTATTGATTCTATTAAAAAGGAGTTATTGTTGTTCAGTAACTTCAAAGCTAAGTTTCGGTTATCCAAATAGTGAAGGTCATTCCATTCTCTAGCTTTTCCAATCCTCCTCTCCAAATTCTTGTCGTGAAAAACACAAGATTGGTTATCGCAGATAACATTACATGTTAGGTCTTTTGTGAGTTTTTGTATGGAAATGAGACTAATGGACAGTTTAAGGATATGGAGAACATTTTCTTAGGGTTGTGGATAGATTTATTTGAACATCTCTTTGACCTTCTGCAGTTATAAGGGTACCATCTAATGTGGATATTTTCTAATTGCTAGGGCAAGGTGAAAAAGTGGAGAAATGTAAGGGTAAATGTATCATGTGGTTTGTGGCTCTAGAATCCAATATTGGTTAAAGGGTATATCTGAAGCATTAAGTCCAAAAGAAAATGGAAACATACCTGAATGTGCCAAGGAACAAGTACATGTGGGCTTCTCCAAACTAATGAGTAAAGATCTCAACTTTTCTACCTCATCTTGGTTCAGTTGCATCATACCTTCTCGACTCTCTTCACTAGTAATTGTAGCTATGTGTCCTTGACCTCCGTTTCTTCCCCACTCACTATTAGGTGGCTTCCCATTCAATTTCCAACATTTTTCATGAGTATGGTGAGACTTGTTGCAATAGGTACACCACACTCCATCACCTATTTTTCTCCACATAGGCTCCTCCTCCTTTCTTTAGGTCAACCATCATAGTCAAATTCTTTTCAGCTAGCATTGCTAAGCTTTCTACAAGTGGAACTGTCAGCATTAGTCCCCGTTAACTTTCTTCACTCATCACTATAGCCACTGCCTCATTAATTCCTGATACTTTCTCCCTGCCAAGGATTTGCACTCTAACTTGATCAAAATCATAGATGAGTCACACCAAGAAATCATAGACTATCATGTTAAATATATTCCTTTAGTAAAGTCGAATTTGCTAAACACTTGACTTTTATAACTCTGTAATGATCCAACTCCATCCACAAAGCTTTAAGATGATTTGCATACTTAGTAATTGTCTTGTTTCCCTGTTTACCAACCACAGTTTTCACCTTCACATCATATATTTGGGCAGCATCTTTGGCTTTAGAATAAGTCTCTTCTAATGCCTTCCAAACCTCCTTCTTAATGCTGAGAAGCATGCAAGTGTCACTGATTTCTGGATCATTGCATCCCATAACCATGCCATGATCATAGAATCCTCTATATTCCACCTCTTAAACTCGAGATCTATTTCTTTGGAGGGTTCATCTGATAAGTATTATGTCGTCCTTTTACCTTTAAAAAAGTGTGCACAAGTTGAGATCATTTCAAATAGTTATTCTCATTCAACTTGTGAACGAATGAGACATTTTGCAATTCGGCTTGGGATTTTTTATTTCACGTTTCATTATCGGTTTCAGTATTAATCACTACTCCTTCTCCCACAATGGACGAAAAACAGAAACAAGTTTCTAATCGAAAAAAGGTGTGCGCATCAAATGACCCACGAACCAAAGTGCTTTGATCTGAAAAGTAACCACCAAAAGCAGACAGGAAACCTCCGATTTACAATCTACAAAATAACGGCAGTGAACAACTGCTTAGAGGGCGGCGCATGGGTTACACGCACTACGGGGTCGTCAGAACACTGGCGGCACATCAGGCTTCGGATGGCGGTGATTTTCTGGGGTTTGGCTGCTTTCTTCGAGGAATGGTGTAGGGGTGGTGCAATACCGTCAGTGTACAGTGGTGAGAAGTCAAAAGTTGTGTTCACGGCGGTGATGGCTGGTTTCAAGACAACGAAGGCAGCAAACAGACTTTAAGGATCACAAACACTGCAATGAAGGCAGCAAATGGCCACAATGACGGTGGCTAAAGTTTACCACAATAAAAACGGCTAGGATTTATGCAAAAGCAAGCCTTAAACCAAGAGCTCGTGATACCATCTTAAGAATTAAGGTAAAATATTTTATTGAATTAAAATATGTTGACAATACATCATATATATATACAAGATTACTAAGATAAATAAGGAGAACATAATTAGTACTCCTATACAACCAAATTCCAGTAATTCAGTGATATTTTTTAATAAGAAAAAAGAAACAGATTTTGATACTGACCAAGAGCCTTGCAAGACATGTCTTTGGGCATTTCATAACAAGTTGGGCATGATAGATATATATGCACGAACTTGAGGGTGGTGTTGGAGAATTAGGGGATATTGTGAGCTCCTAAATTTTATTTTATTTTATTCAAATCTTATAGTATTGTATGAATTTCTTATTTCCTTATATTCTTCTAATCATTCCTTATTCAAAGGAAGAGACTTTATTGTTATCTTTTATTTAAACAATCTTTGACTACTGAATAAATTAACAACAATTTACCACTGTCTTCCGACATATAGTAATGCAAAAGATATATATAAAGATCAGAGTGATGTGGTGGTGGCTTAAGCCACGGAGGGTAGGGTTAAAATCTGCCTTGGTTCTCTATTTCTGAATTTTCCAGCAACTCCTCAGCACAGTACGAGACTTCACGGAGTAGTATTTTGTCACTTGTATTAAGTATTTTTGTCACCGAATTTAAAATCGTTGAGTTTTAATGACACAAATTTCAAACTAACTCAGCAGCAGGTTTTTAGATTTCAATGCAAACATTTATGGAGCATTTATGTGCATTGCTTTATCATAATTGGAATATATTTATGCATTTTGACTAATTTACAATTGTTGGCATTGTAGATTTGGTGCTGGAGCTGTAGCAACTTATGATGTATGAAAGTGTTAATAAATTGAGCCTCTATAAGAGACTTCTCAAAAGTGTATTTCATAGTGTGATCGTGTTATGTTAGTGCTTTTGAATGGAAACTTCTAATGCATTCAATAAACCTGTGTGTTTCGTATGAGTTCTTAAGAATAATTCTTGCATAACATGGGAGGTAATATAGGAACTCTGCAGTCACAGTTGAGAGCTTAATGTATCAATGTTGTGATTTTTAAATGTGTGCTAGAAGAGTAAAAGACAGATGAACGAGAACAATAGCTTAAAACATAAGTACGTATTTTGTAGACCAATAGAAGGAATTCTCAGGATTCATTATGAGATCTCTTAAGAATTAGGGTAAAATATTTTATTGAATTGAATTATGTTGACAATACATTAGATATATATACAAGATTACTAAGATATATAAGGAGAATATAATTAGTACTCTTATACAACCAAATCCCTATAAATGAGAGATATTTTTTAATAATAAAACAAACACAGATTTTGATAAGGTCGGCATTAAAACACTCTCCTAACTAGGGTTTAAAGGCGCAAGCATGTGGCCCTCTGATAGACCAAGAAGACTGTATAGGTGTAGACTGGTTAAGATATAAAAGGTACTAAGAACAAGTTCCTGGTTATTTGAAAGATCCTGGCCTCTTCCACAAACTCAGAATACAATCCAATACCCTCCCTCAGTTCCTCTCCTTCCATTTTAATTCCCACCCTGCAGTTATCTCAACTAATAATAGTCAGTCCTCTTAGTTACCCAGTTCCAACTAAATTAGAGGCTGTGATCTTTTACTTCTCTCCTATTCCATATTACATACACTCTCCTACTTGGAGACTGCTGCCTATTACAAAATATAGATTCTTATATGTAGCTTATATAACTACCACTCAGGCCTCAAATATAAACAAAAGAGTTATGTTTGTTTGTCTACTTCTATCATACTTTAATGCTATTATTCCCTAATTGTCATTCAATGAATTTGGATATAATTTTCAATAAACCTTCTATTTTCATGGAACAAGTTTCCATGAGGGGTAATTTAAAAAATACAATTACTTATTTTATTATATTGAGAAACATTAAATGAGAGTAACTACTTTTCTTAATAAGTCGGAAAGTTTTTTTCTTATGCGACTGGAGGGAGTATATCTCTAAAATTACCAAAATCACTTTGGCTTGAAGTGTGGGCAAAGCATGAGCCACAAGCATATTTTGAAATTGTAATTTAGTTATGAGAATGCAAGTGGCAAGATTAAACTCCTGACTATGGAAGAGAGGCAAGGATTGAACTCATAACCACTTGGTTAGAGAAGCCTTCAGACCATTCCAAAGACCAAATGTCCCAAAAGCCAAAGCTAAAGAGTGCTTCATATATGTTTACAATTGCTAAAGCAGAATTGCTTTCCTTTTTTGTTTTAAAAAATGTATTGTCTAATTATCCAATGTGTAGTAGAAAATACATCAAGTACTTGAAGATTAAGATTCAGACCTTGTAGCATTCCATTTTGATTATAACGGCAATAAATATAAATTATAATGGTAGAAACTCCTGTCTAAGATTGCCACCCATTTCCATCCTCCATGATTGATCAACTAAACTTGCAAACTCTCTGAAATGCACATAGGAAGCTCAATAAGTAAATTTATCAATTCACTAATTACTCCAGGATATAAAAAGTGAAACCAAAACTTCCTTTACAATATAAATGAGGAACTGAGTAATGGAAGAACATATTTTGCTTCAAAACTACAAACAATGTATAAGGATTAACCTCACGATGTCCTAGCTAACAGCGCCTGTGAAGAGCATCTATACTGCCACCAAAAACCCCTAACTGTTGAGTTCATACAAATTAAATAGTTTTAGTTTTCTTACTTTGGGTGTCGAATTGTGAAATGGATTGCTGATTGGAAAGCCTATTTTCTATAGCACCGATCAAAATAGTAACAACCAAGCCATTTTCCATTTCATGGAGTCGGCTAAATGGATTATATGACATCATAATGCTTATACTATGTTTGTGTTTGAAGTTTAAAATGAATCATAAGATTCATGATCAATTATGAACAATAGCATAAGATGTATTTTGCGCATTGTTGAAGTTGTGTGATTTTAGAGCAAAGGAGGAGAGAAAATAATAAGGGTTTGAATATTATTGATAATAGTATTATGCTAACTTAATTACAAAAGACTCAATACTAATCACTTTTTATAGAGAAACATAGTTTCAATCCTATATCAGAAATAAATCATAATATTAAAGAGAGATATTCTAAGATATCTCTATGATTATAAATTGATCCTAGGAAATAACTCAAGATACTCTAATATAATATAGTAGATATTATAAGATATTTTCTAATATTCTAATACTCCCCCTCAAGCTAAAACTTACAAGAAAACAATGTTTTGCTCTGCAAAATAATAAAAAATAGATGGAAAAGCAACCCAGGAATGCAGGTGAAGTCGAAGAGAATTGCTATAGATATAGTCTAGCAAGATAGTCGAAATGATAATTAGCCTGAGAGATTTTCATGGCAAGCAATTGAACAAAGTAAGGTTCGTTCTTCTAAAAACTGCATTTGAAAGCTTCAAACTAATAATATTGGAGAGGCGTGCTTCAAGGAGAGAAAGGCAAGGCCAGTACATCTGGGACAAAGATGGGGCCAATGCATCTGGGACAAATTGCCATGCTAAAGTGTGAGTCATGAAAATAAAAGACACTGTCAGAATGACCATCAATGGAAAAAGAAGCCATCACTAATATGATTCATCAGTGGGAAAAGGGACACCACCGGAATGATCGTGGGTGGGAATAAAAGCCACTGTTATAATCTATTAGTAAGAACAAAATTGCATGACAAACACAGAAGAAGAAGCACCGCGACTGTAATGAAATGAAACCATGATCGATCAACGAAGTGAGAAAATGCATCCAATGTTTGAACAATAACACATATTTCCGTTGACCAAAATTGAAAAGTAAGGGCAGATTTGGAACCGTGAGGCCGAGGCGAGTTCAACAAAAAATATCGCGTCTAAAACGGTTGTCGGACGCGTCATCACGCACAGTGAAGAGAGGTTGCGCGTTGATCTGACGTGTGGTGGACAGTGAGGCGCGTGCGGTGGCTTTCGACGGTGCGCTTTGAGGTGTGGGCTGATCTAGAAGAGGCGAAGCTAATGGAGTGGTTGTTTGCCGGAAAAGTCGCCGAAAACAATGGCGGTGAGGACGGCAGCAACGAGCTGAATGGAAACAAGTGAAACTGGGGGTTGAACAAGGAAAGATCACGTTGGAAAAGAGAAACTATGATTATATTCCCAAACTGTTGGGAACTCGGCAACAGAATAGAGACGGGATCATTCAAGGAGGATTGAAATAGGCTCTAGATACCATGTTAAAGTTGTGGGATTTTAGAGAAAAGGAGGAGAGAAAATA
>NC_021162.2:28139496-28139809 GCF_000331145.2 Cicer arietinum | reverse complement strand
ACCTGTATCAAGATGATGTGTTGGATTATCTATTGGTTCAGAATCTTGGAAGGGTCGGAGAATAGGTCCTTCATTTCTCTGTTTATGGTTTCTTCTTTCAAAGACATTTCCCTTCCAAGTAGGGTCAATTGTAGTAAACCTGCTTTGTGTCTCTTTATCTGAGTCATTATGTTGTGGCATTTCAGGTGGTCCTTTATTATTATTGAGATCAAGAATTTGATCATTGTGATTTTCATTTGAAATTGTCGCCCCCGAATCTGTCGAAACCTCATTCATAAGTGGATTGAGTTTCAATATGGATTCTTGGGCATTT
>NC_021162.2:28132762-28137803 GCF_000331145.2 Cicer arietinum | reverse complement strand
GACTTACCCATCATAACACCTTGTCTCGCCTCTTCTCTTCTAACTTCTGAGAATGCTTCCCGAAGTGATGGCAATGGGATCTTTCCCAATATTCTGCCTCGGACTTCATCAAGCCGCTTATTAAGTCCAACTAAGAACATGAATACACGGTCGTTCTCCTGTCTCTTAAGAAACAGAACACTGTCCTGACAACACTTCCAATGATCATCATAGCATAGATCCAATTCTTGCCATAGTGTCATCAACTCATTGTAATAGGTAGTGACATCTCTATCTCCTTGTTTGGTATGCCACAATCGTGATTTGAGAT
Organism: Cicer arietinum; assembly: GCF_000331145.2. NCBI lineage: Eukaryota > Viridiplantae > Streptophyta > Magnoliopsida > Fabales > Fabaceae > Cicer > Cicer arietinum. The sequence goes on along the minus strand of NC_021162.2, from coordinate 28,137,493 downwards.
CGAAAATTTGAGAAGAATTCTGAATATCAGAATATGTTTCTTTGACAGCCTCCCAAACTTCCTTGGCAGTAGGCAAAAACATAAAAGGTTTTTTGATTGTTGATTCCATGTTACTAAGCAACCAAGCAATAATAACAGAGTTCTCAGATTTCCAAAACCTGTATTTTGGATCAGTTGTGGCAGGCATTTGCACCTCTCCTGTTAGGAAACCATATATTCCCTTACTGTCTAAAATCAATCTTGCGGTTTGGGACCATTCGACATAATTTTTTCCATTTAGTTTCTGGATTTCAACCTTGAGGGCATTAGAAGTTCCCTCATGGCCAAAAAAGTTGGAAGAACCATTCTGGCTGCTTAGGCCGCTGCCACTGCCACTTATGGCGCTGTCTAAATTGTCAGGGTTGTTGACTACGTCTGATTTTTTTGCCAAACCATCGTCGTTGTCGCCGCTACCCATAAGGGCTACCTTCCATGGAGTATTGTGTGCCATTAGCTTTAGCTCAGTTGGTTAGAGCGCCAAACCCTAATGGTTGTAGAAAGGTTTAGCTCAGTTGGTTAGGGCGCCAAACCCTAATGGTTGTGGAAAGGTTTACAGAACCCTAACCAGAGCTCTTGATACCATGAAGAAAGTAAAAGACAAAATACTTTCATATTTTATTATTACAGCCCTAAGCTGTTTATATAGGAAAAGAAATTACAATAGTAAAACTGAGTAATAATGACAGAATAAAAATAAACATAATAATATAAAATAAAAGAGAATAAAATCTAATTTCTCTCGATTCTTCAACAAAGTTCATAATGTTTCAAGTAAAACACTGAAACTAATGACAGATTGAAAAAATAATACAAAGTTAGTGCTGCGTGTTCGACAAGTATCTGAAACAAAGATTTGAATTACACTCTGACTTATATGTCATGTCAGACAAAGATGATACATTTTCAGCATTAAGAGAAAAATATATTAGAGAAGATGGTGAGCCTGAAATGTTGGTTCCTAGTGACCTTTACTATGTCTACTCTTCTTGGGTTGAATCGCGTTATATTTGCAGAGGTTCCAACAGAAAAATTGAAACAATGTATTTGATGTATATAGCACTATAGCTCAATATTTAATTACGGCATAAGATTAAAACAAAATGCAAGTTGATTATCTAAAACAAAAAACAAAATGCAAGTTATAGAGTAACAAAATCTCTTATTCAATTAGTTTTATATCGGTACCTCTCCGGAAACTGGAAGACAATACCAACCCTTTCCGGCACCAAGGGCTCTGGAGATTGACTAGGATTTCCATCATCCCCATAATTTTGGATGTTAATAGATCCAGATGTTGGTTTGCTTATTCCTGCAAGAAGCTATATGGAACGAAAGGAGGCCATAGGTAGGAACGATGATAACTATCCAAACATGTAAATAACATGAATGTTCAATAAATCAAATTCATTAAAGAGAAAAAAGATGGAAGACCTGCAAGAGAGTTGTTTTTCCGCTTCCACTCTGTCCAAAAATTAGACCAAAACTGTGGCAATTGACAAAAATTAGTTACGAACTGTGTAGAAAATCCATTTTTTCTTTACAAAAAATGTAAAACACCCAACATTTATATGTTAAACAGTTTCACCAGGAGAGTAGTTCAAATGATTTTAAAACGGACAACAAGGAGATAAAGTAGGACATAACATACATTTTATTAGTTCCAACCAATGATTTTAGATTCTCCCAATCCCCTAACATTAAATTCTACAAGTTTTAAATTATTAAATGAAAGGAGGAAAAATTGGGATACAAATTAGTGGGAAATTCATACTCAGGATCGGTTCTAAGCAATACTTTAAACACCGAACTGCCGAGATCTGCATCATGTTTCAACTTCATTGAACAGCTCGAATTGAGATGAAATTGTGAATGAACAGCTCAAATAATCAAATTCTAGACAGTGACAATTCACAATTGCACCGTCTATCTTGTTCAATTCGGTTTTTAAAACATTCAGTATAAGTAAGGAATACGTAAACATCTCAAACTGATACATAATTCAATTTCACAAAATTAAGACACGAAAATAGTACCTTTTCTCCGGAAGTGAAAAACTAACTGAATTCAGAAGCTTAAGCTGAGTCCCTGGAGGTTGATAGCTAACATCTTTAACCTAAAACAAAACTATCACATTTTTTTCAATACATACATACACATTCCTCCAAATTCAACTCTAAAGCCCTATTTATGCACACAAAAAGCAATTGTAAGAAATTTGACCCGAAAAATTGCAGCATTTCATAGAAACAAACTCAAAAATCAAAATCAAAATCAATGGATGCTTGAACTTGTTGTACAAAACAAAAAAGAAGTGAATCGAAAATCGCATACTTCAAGAGATGAGTAACCGCAGCGAGTTTTGAACCTGCAATGAGAAAGAGAGAGAGAATGTGATTGAGGAGAGTGACGGAGAGAATGAGAAACTGACGATGATGATGGAAAAGAGGAAAGTGGTGGTTGGAGGAAACAAGAGGCGATTGATGGATGAAAAGAGGTCGCCAAAGATGGTGGTGGGTGTAGGGAGTGAGAAATGGGAATGGGAGGGGCCGGTGTTTGGCTTTACCTTCTTGTCTTTTTCGTTCCGCCTTAATTATGTGTGCTACCAAAAGTATCCGCAACAAAACCAATCTAGTACGTAGTACTAAGCAGCAATATTCGGAAAACTAGATGGCAGCGGTCGAATAAGTGATAATTAAGTAATATTTTTTAACATTATATATAATAGCTAAATTACTCATGGTCTCTTAATTTAATTTCTCCTTTAACTTTTTTTTTTCTCATTTCAGTATTTTATCGTTTGAAATAATTTCAATTTTATCCTTTAAGTGGATTTCCGTTAAGGCAACGTTAACAAATTCCCTCATCCGTTTTCTTCTCAGTTTTTTCTCTTTGATATTTCTAAATCTCTTGTTTGGTATTCTCATCTCCCACTGATTTTCCTCTTCTCATTTTCGTCTTGTTATTTTACTCTTCTTATTTTCTTCTTCTTATTTTCCTCTTCACGTTTTCTTCTATCATCCCCGTGAAATCGTAAATCAATTTCAACGATAACTAGAAGGAATCGAAGAACATACTATCGGAGTCAAGCTTCAAGAAATCGTAATCCCACATTGAGAGGAGAAGAAAGGTAACATGTTTATGGATTCTAATGTTTAGTGATCTGATTTGTTTTAGAGTTTAGGTTTAGGGTTTAGTTGGGTCCTTATGGTATTTATTATTTGCATGTGGTTGATTGTTGAATGATTTTATTCTTGCATGTGTTGTTTATTTGGGTCTAGGGTTTGTGGTCCACACATACATATTCCTTCCTCTTTTTCTAAGATTATGGGGTCAGATTTGTGATCCCTACCATTTTATTATAGTTTTCTATTAATGGGTTTTTTTTTTGTGTTTTCAATGTAAAAAAAGCAGAATGGATGTCTTTTTCGTCAATGTTCACCATGGAGGGTATTTTTTGGATGACACAATGGAAGTGTACCAATGTGAAGTTTCAAATTGGAAATGTGATGCTGACAGGTGGAGTTACTTTGAGATTTTTGATATTATTAAACAAATGGGGTATCCTGAAGTTATTAGTATTTGGTATGAGGTGTATGGTGAGAAAAAGTTTTTGGAAAATGACATTGGGGCAATGGAAATGGTAAATTTTGCCAAGGCTAATGGAAAAGTGAATTTGTATCTTATTCATCCAGTATCTCAGCCCATATTTATGGATAATGTGGAGACTAAGACTCAAAAAGGTGAAGCTAAACAGACCCATGAACCAACCCAAACAGACTCATAACATGTGGATAATGTGCAGACTGAGGCTCAAGAAGCTGCTCAAGTAGGAAATGATACACATGAACCAGCCCAAAATGCAACCCAAACAAAAGACAATATTGAGTCTGACGGTGAAGATAGTGTTGTTAATGTAATTTTTGGAGACTCTGATGATGAATTGTCCATGAATGGTGGTGACGGACTTGAAGGACAAGGAGGGGTAGGTGGTAAGAAAACTGAGTGTCAAGTTGAAATTGATAAGAGGAATGGTGCAAGTAAGAAAGGGTCTAATACTAACAAAAAGAAGAAAGAAAGTACCAGTAAGAAAAAAGGGAGACCTAAGAAGATTCGTGTTAAGAAAGAACATATTGTGGATGAAGATGAAGAGGCCAATGTGTCAAGTGATGATACTTTGAATTCGGCTTCAAATAGAAAGGAACATAAAATGCAAAGTGAGAAGGAATTATTTGATGAAGACTATTTTACAGAGGAATTGGAGAGTGATGATTCACAAGAAATTGAGAAGCATCCTTTATTTGTCATGCCAAAGAAAATGGAAGATTATAAGTGGGTTTTAGGAATCCTTTTCACCGGTAAAGAAGAATTTAAGGAGGCTATGACAACATATGCCATTCATAATGGGAGGAATTTGAAGTTTATAAAAAATACAAACTAAGAGTGAGAGTTAAATGCAAGGAAGGTTGTGAGTGGTTTGCCTATTGTGCAAAGTTACCTGATGAAGATACATGGCAACTTAGGAAACTAGTTGACACACATTCATGTAATAGAGAGTATAAGGTCAAATTTATGAGATCAAGTTGGCTCGGGAAAAGATTGTACTCAACAGTTAAAGAGAACCCGAACATAAAAATTACAGATATTTCTAACAAGGTTCATCAAAAGTGGAATGCTGGAGTAAGTAAGATGAAG
>NC_021162.2:28127044-28130902 GCF_000331145.2 Cicer arietinum | reverse complement strand
GGTTTTCAAATTCCACACAAAACAAAACTCAAACATATTATCAAATTCAATCCACGATCCACACCAAAACACATCAATTCATTTCTCCACAAAAATCCAACCATACACATATCAAATACACCACTCAAACACAACAAGTTTCATTTACTCAAAATCATACAATAATGAGCTAAATTCATTTTCCCCCAAATCAATACTTCAACCCTAACCAAATTCCTTTCCACACAACTACAGATAAGTCCCTAAATGCAAACTAAAAGTTTGGAAGGAGCCCTTACCTTAACGATAGCTTTAACGTGTGTTCCCGGTACCGCGAGTAAATCCGGTAAAATCTCCGCTCGCAATGCCGCTTCCAAATTAGTTCACTAGCACCGTAGTGTGGTGGTGAGCAACTTTCCCTTCTATCTCTTCGCGAAATGAAGCTTAGATCTAGATGAAACAGGAAGGTTTGTGTTTGACGGTTTTAAAATCTCTAACGCCGTTTTTCTTCGTTTACGAATCAACGAGGAAGAGTGAAGTTAAGAAATCTTCTCTTTCACACTCAACAAACCTTGGGTTTCTATTCTTGAAGAAAGGAAGCCAAGAAAACGAAAATGGAGGAGGGAGGGATAAGGGTCGCGCGTGAACAGAGGAAGAAGATGGAAATTTTGCTTTTTCTTTCCTTTCTCTTTCTTTCCTTTCTTTTTCCTTTCTTCCTTTTTCCTTCTTTCCTTTTTATATCCTTTTCTTTTCCTTTTCCTTCCTTCTAATTTCCTTTCTTTCTATTCTCTCCAAACAAACATATATACATATATTAATTATAACTTAACAAATATCTCAAACAAATATCTAGATATTTGTTAAATTACCATTTTACCCGTAACGCATTAAATTCTCCGTAAAGGATTCACCGCACTTAATTTAATTTATTTATCGACGAGTAATTTTAATCGGCATCAAAATATATTTTTGATCATATAAACTCCAAAATATTATTAACTTTGGCTAAAAAACCTACGAGCCAAAATCCAAAATACACAAAAATACATAAAGTGTACTCTTAAAATTATGGGTCTTACAGCTCGGGAAAAGATTGTACTCAACAGTTAAAGAGAACCCGAACATAAAAATTACATATGGTTCTAACAAGGTTCATCAAAAGTGGAATGCTGGAGTAAGTAAGATGAAGGCATTCAGGGCATGTAGGGTTGCAATTGATATGGTTGATGGATCATTCAGAGAGCAATATCTAAGATTGTATGATTACTACCATGAGTTATTAAGATCAATTCCAAAGAGTACTGTTAAGTTAGAAGTCCAAGCTACAAATTCGGAGGTAACTGATTATGTGGACAGACCCCTTTTACCAAGTTTTCAACGCCTATATATGTGTCTTAATGGATGTAAAGAGAGTTTCCTGATTTGTAGACCAATAATTGGTCTTGATGGTTGTTTCCTTAAAGGGTATTATGGGGGTATGATTCTTGTTGTTGTGGGTAGAGACCCAAATGACCAAATGCTTCCAATTGTTGTGGTTGTAGTTGAAGGCGAGACAAGAGATTCATGGACTTGGTTCCTTAAATTATTAATTAATGACTTGGGTGGACAACAAGCATGCAAATTCTACATTTTTATATCCGATCAGCAAAAGGTATTCATTTAAGTTCAATTAATCATTAATCATTTATGTTAATATGTTTATTTATGTTAATTTATTTATATGTGTTAATTTCTCTTGTTTATGTTAGGGGTTGTTGCCTGCAATGGATGAGCATAGTGACAATGCTTGAAGACATCAAATTGTACTTAATGGAAAGGTGGACAAAAAATAGAACTACATTAGAAAGGTACACTTGTTCTGTTCTGCCTCAAATCAAGAAAAAGTTAGCAAAGGAACAAGCATTATCAAGAATGTGGATGTGTAGGTAATATTGTTTTTTATGCTTTGGTTTTGTTCTGTTTTTTAATTCTATGGTTCTGAAATGTGTTTTTTATGCTAAGCTGCCTGAAATCGGTTTTGAAACATGTTTATTATGCTATGATTCTGTTTTGAAATCTGTTTTTTATGCTAAGTTGCCTGAAATATGTTATGATTATGCCTGATTCTGTTCTAAAATCTGATTATGGTATGATTCTGCCTGATTCTGTCTGATCTGTTATGGTATGATTTTGCTTGATTATGTTCTGTTCTAATATCATGTGTTAACCGTGTGTTAATTCTGTTCTAAAATCATGTGTTAATTATGTTCTGAATCATGTGTTAATTATGTTCTGGTTATGGTATGATTATGTTATGTTCTGAAATCATGTGTTAATTCTTGTTATTGTTATTGAACAAGGTTTGCTGGTGAAAATATATTTTGAGTTAGTAACATCAACCACACATGAGACAAGTTTGTGGTATCACTGGAAAATAGAGAATGTTCATGTAGGAAGTGGATGCTCACTGGAATTCCCTGCTGCCATGTAGTTTGTTGCTGCAACTTCCTAAAAAAAGATCCAGAAGACTTGATTCCAACATATTATAGGCGACAGACATATGTGGCATGTTACCGACCTGTTACTTACCCAACAAATGGACAAAATATATGGACATGTTATTTAGGCAATGCACTATTAGTTTTATGATGATGAAGGGAGTCTATGTTACTAACATCTTCTTCGTTATCTGATTGATGTGATGCCATCAATGCAACATTAGCTCATTCTTCACTTTCTACTTCTAAAGATGAACTCACTTCGTTGTCTTCCCAAGCTATGTATGTCTTCTTGAAGTCTTTCTTTTTGGTGACATTTTTCTTAATAAGGTTTGGACAATCTTCCTTGATATGTCCTTGTTTTCCGCATTCAAAGCAAGTGAAGTTTTGATTTGAAGTAGAACTATCTTTCTTCCTAAAACTTTTCCTTTTGAAAGTTATGTCGTTTTTAAGAAACTTACCAAATTTCTTAACAAGGAACATAATATTTTCATCTTCATCTGAATTTTCGTCTTTTATTTGTTCTTTTGATTCGGTATTTAGAGCAATGTTTTTTGTCTTCTTTTCTTGACTTTCATTTTGTTCTAACCTTCCAAGTTCGATTTCGTGCTCTTGGAGTTTTCCAAAAAGTGCAGAAAGAGACATCTTTGATAGGCTTTTCTTTTCAGAAATTGTTGTTACTTTAGGTTGCCATGCCCTTGTTAATGATCTCAGAACTTTAAGGTTCAATTCATCATTAGTGAAGATTTTTCCAAGAGCCGTCAAGTGGTTGGTCAGATGAGAAAATCTTTTCTGCAAGTCCAGAATAGATTATCTGGGCTGCATTCGGAACAATTCATACTCTTGAGATAATGTGTTGAGTTTGGAACGCTTTACCTCAATAGTTCCTTCATGTGTTATTTCAAGTGTATCTCAGATTTCTTTAGCTGTTTTGCAATGAGATATACGGAAAAATCCGTCCATTTCAAGTGCCGATTGTAACATGTTTTTGGCCTTTTTATTAAATAATACTTTCTTTTTGTAACATGAGACTTTTATCTTTACTTCTTCTTTATCATTGATAACTGTTTTTGGAACATAGGTACCATTTTCTACCGCTTCCCATATATCATCTCCTTGTGCGTCAAGATATGCTTGCATGAGTATCTTCCAAAAATTATAGTGCTCACCAACGAAACATGGTTGTTTATTGCTACTACCACCATCTCTAAAAACTGGTTGTGCGGAAGCCATTAATAAGGATCGAGGAGAAAATTACCAGAACCTGCTCTGATGCCAATTGTAAGAACAGAGGTACGTCTAAGAGGGGGGTGAATTAGGTGTTAGTAAATTTTCTTGTTTTCAGTTATATGGTAGTTGAATTTTCTGAGTTAATATAATGTCTACTAATAGTAAGGTGCAG
>NC_021162.2:28123449-28126534 GCF_000331145.2 Cicer arietinum | reverse complement strand
TGTATTCGAATACACCTCTTTGTAACGTTCAAAAATATTCAAAAATTACACCTTGTATTCGAATACACATGTGTGTAGTCGAATACAGATTAGTGAAAATTTGCCACTGACTTACTTTGTATTCGACTACAGAAGGTTGTAGTCGAATACAGATATAAGGATTTTGGCCACTGACTTAAAGTGTATTCGACTACACATAGTCGTATTCGAATACAACTTTGAGACTTTTGCTTCTGAATTGCTTTGTATTCGAATACAGGATGCTGTATTCGAATACACTTATGTATTTTGTCAAAAATACTAGTTTTAAGACTTTGTTAATGCTATTTTGACTTTTGAAAATACTTTATATGCATATGTAAATATGAGTTGTTCTCATGTAATTGAAGTATTGATTTGTATCATATACCTTTACATTTTAACATTTAATATTTGGATTTGAAGCTTTATTAATGAAGATATTTGAACTTCTTTTTGACCATAATGGTTGATCTTTGTCTTCATCAAAAACTTGTAGTTTACATTCTCCCCCTTTTTGATTATGACAAAATGTTGTTGATGTGGAGAGATTGTGGAAATTGAATCATTGCTCCCCCGTAATATATGCGTACTCCCCCGTTGTATGTGATTAATTAAAAAATTGTTTGAGGACCTACCAGATGTTTAAGGCAACAACAATACCAAAGTTTCTCCCCCTTTTGACATGATCAAAAAGAAGGAAAAACATAGAAACATACATATGCAAGAATATACACACGAGTAAAGGGAAAAGTAGTACACATTGTAAATAAAAAAGAAATGACATAACGAAGGATGAAGGGTTCAATTAAGTACGTCATAATAGTCAACATGTGTTTAATGATAACAAATTTCAACTTAGTACATAAAACATACCATAAAACAAACTACAAATTAAGACATAAAACAAACTACAAGGCATAATATAAGGTAGTACTTCAACGTATTGCAAATAGAATCCTAAGGAAATAGTGCAAAAGGCGATAATCAACGGTAAGGAAATAGTAATTTCCAGCCTTCGGAACCAGAATGTAGCTAAGAAAATAGTGCAAAAGGCGATAATCAACGGTAAGATTTCCCACTCCATACCGTTCCTGAGCATATTTGGAACCAGCCTGAGTCCTCTTTTGTTCCATTGTGCGTCTGTCAAACTGACATAGGGCAACATACGCATCATACTTAGAGATATCAGCCCATTCACACAAGTTGTTGGGACAAAACTTTTGACCTTTAAAGAGAATGTTCAAAATTTCGCCTATGGTTTTGGTATTTAACCGAATGGTTTTACCCTTAACTCGAGATACCAGCATTTTTCCATCTTGGATGAGATTGCAATAAAAAACCCTAAGTCAGAATAAATAGGACCTTGGTAACCTATAAACTCTTCAACATGTTGTGCTTTGAGCAACTCAGGAAATTTAAAGGCAGAGAAAAAGTTTAAAGTACCATATTTTGGAATGATAAGTCGCTTGTTAGAGTAGAATGTGTAAAACGATCAATTTCTTCCGGTGTGTGTAGAAACCGGGATAAATCCGTGATGTTGGGATTCCTTGTTCGTTTTCTTGAGGGACCCACTACTGCATGCTTGGTTCTTGGTCCTCGTTTGCGGGCATCCATGGTGAGAAATGAGGTTTTGGTGACAAATGGGTTTGAGAGAAAATGTGAGATATGTGAGCAATCTGATGATGAATGACAAGAAAGAAGTAAAGATTGATGTAGTTTGTAAGGTTGGGTGAATGGGTAACTGAGTGAAAGGAGGATGAACGAGATTTTGGGAGAAGAGAGGAAAGGCTACAACTGTGTATTCGAATACCAAATGTAAAATAACCTTAAAATGTGAAACAACTTTTATATCTGGGCAAAAACGCGAAGGTGTATTCGACTACACCTAGTTGTATTCGAATACACATTGTTCTGGAAACGTGTATTCGACTACACATAAGTTGTATTCGAATACAGGAATTTCTGAAAAAGTATGTATTCGAATACAGACATTTGTATTCGACTACATATGCGAATTTTTGCCTAAAAAACTAAATTTTTATGGAAATCTCAACATGTAACACGCAAGTTTATATGTCAAGAAACAATAATCATCAAGAAATTTTATTTAAACAACTTTAAGATGAAATTTTTGAAGAGATGGCAGACTATATGTATCATGCAATTTCAAAGATCATTTTCATTTAAAATACCAAGTTCTCTTCGGATCTTATAAAAGGAGTCCTTAGGTAAAGGTTTTGTAAAGATACCAGCCAATTGATTGTGTGTATCAACAAACGTTACCTCAACATTACCTTTCAGCACATGATTGCATAGAAAGTGATGACGTATATCGATGTGTTTAGTCCGAGAGTGCATGATTGGATTCTTTAAGATGTTTATTGCACTTGTGTTGTCACATCTTAGGGGAATACATCCGAGATCAATTCAATAGTCATATAATTGCTGTTTGAGCCAGAGAATCTGGGCACAACAAATTCTTGTTGCTATGTATTCAGCTTCAGCAATACTAAGTGCAACACAAGCTTGCTTTTTGCAAGACCACGATACCAGTGCATTGCCTAAGATATGACAAGTGTCGCTTGTGCTTTTACAGTCCGTTTTGCATCCTGCATAATCTGAATCAGAATATCCAACTAGGCTACATATGCTACCCTTGGGGTACCATAGGCCTACATTTGTCATTCCTTTCAAATACTTCATAATTCTTTTAACGACTACAAGATGTGATTCTTTCGGATTTGCCTGAAATCTAGCACACAAACAAACACTAAACATAATATTTGGCCGGCTGACCGTTAGATATAATAAGGATCCAATCATACCTCGATATTTGGATATGTCGATTGAAATACCTGATGCATCTTTATCAACATAGGTTCTGGAGCCCATTGGAGTTGCACTTTCTTTGCAGTTTTCCATTTCAAATCTTTTGAGTAATTCTTTACAATATTTTGCCTGATTTATGAAGATGCCATGCTCAAGTTGCTTGATGTGAAGTCCAAGAAAATAGTTTAATTTTCCCATCATGGACATTTCAAATTCACCTTGCATTATTGAAGAG
>NC_021162.2:28121280-28122724 GCF_000331145.2 Cicer arietinum | reverse complement strand
TTTAGGAAGATCATCATTTTGCCTTTCAATGTTGACTTCACTTTCATGACCTGGTTGATCAGTTTGAAGTTCTTTGCTGGTATCATCGCTTTCAAAAACATCATCATCACAAGAAATAATATTTTCCTTTTTTATGGGGTTAGTTTCAACAAAAGTTACATGCATTGATTCTTCGACTAATAAAGTTCTTTTATTGAAGATTCTAAATGCTTTACTAGATAAAGAGTAACCGATAAATATACCTTCATCAGTTTTTTCATCAAATTTTCCAAGGTTGTCTTTACCGTTGTTTAACACAAAACACTTACATCCAAACATTTGAAAGTGCGAGATATTGGGTTTTCTTCCTTTGTAGAGTTCATACGGAGCTTTCTTAAGAATTGGCCGAATGAATACCCGGTTGGAAACATAGCATGCTGTGTTTACAGCATCTGCCCACAAATATTTTGGTAGGTTTGAGTCGTTTAGCATAGTTCTTGCGAGCTCTACCAAAGATCTGTTCTTTCTCTCAACAACCCCATTTTGTTGTGGTGTCCTTGGTGCAAAAAAATTGTGGAAAATACCATTTTCTTCACAAAATTCTTCAAATGAAGTATTTTGAAATTCTCTTCTATGATCACTTCTAATTGATACAATTTTGGCAGATTGTTCATTTTGGACTAGCTTGGCATAGTTTTTAAATGCCTTAAAAGCTTCATTTTTATTTGCCAAAAATAAGGTCCAAGTGAACCTTGAGTAATCATCAACAATAACTAGTCCATATGAGTTTCCACCAAGACTTTTGGTTCTTGATGGACCAAACAAATCCATATGTATCAATTGTAGTGGTCTAGAAGTTGAAATGACATTTTTAGGTTTGAAAGAACTTTTTGTTTGTTTGCCTTTTTGACAAGCGTCACATAATTTATCCTTTATAAATTTTATTTTTGGTAAGCCTACAACAAGATCATGTTTGACCAATTTGTTTAAATGATCCATGTGAATATGAGTAAATCTCTTATGCCATAGCCAAGCGTCATTATTGTCGCTTACCAAAAGACATTTCATTTTTAAGGATAAATCGTCAAGATTAAGTATAAAGATGTTTTTGAAACGTTTACCGATAAATTGTATTTCATTTGTAGCTTCATTTTGGATGATACATTCATCTTTGTTGAAGGTTGTCTTGTATCCTTTATCGCAAAGCTGACTAATGCTTATGAGATTGTGTTTTAGACCTTCAATATATAGTACATCTTCAATCGAGGGGGATGGGGTTGTGCCAACTTTTCCAATGCCTAAATTTTTTCCTTTGTTGTTGTCTCCATAGACCACATATCCCTTTGATTCAAGAGTCAATGCTGAAATTTTTGTTATATCACCCGTCATATTTTTAGAGCATCCACTATCTAAGTACCACATATTTGAGGTACTTTTTGTATATACCTGCAATATTAAAATCAAA
>NC_021162.2:28117394-28121092 GCF_000331145.2 Cicer arietinum | reverse complement strand
TTTCTCTTTATAATGGTGATCCTTTTTCATATTTATAATATTTTCTTGATTGGATTGATTACTTTCTTTGACAAAAATGGTCTTATTCAAGTTTAGTTTATCAAATTTTGAGTATCCAAGACCACTTTTGTCATTTGAGTATCTTTGCATATTTAAAACATTTTCCAAGCCTATTTGTCCTTTTTCGTATCGTTCAATTACTCTATTTAATTGAACAATCTTGAAGGAGAGGGAATCACATTTATTGCATGCAAAATTTTGTTTTAGTTTTTCAGAATTCTTTTCCATAGTGTCAACTGTTTTTTGAAGACTTGAGATTTGTCTCTTTTGTGTTGACACTAGTTTGAACATATTTTTGCATTCAATAAGTAGTTCCTTGATGGCGTTTTGAGCCTCATTATATTCTAGAATCAATTCACTATTAGTTTTATGATGATGAAGGGAGTCTATGTTACTAACCTCTTCTTCGTTATCTGATTGATGTGATGCCATCAATGCAACATTAGCTCATTCTTCACTTTCTATTTCTGAAGATGAATTCACTTCGTTGTCTTCCCAAGCTATGTATGCCTTCTTAAAGTCTTTCTTTTTGGTGACATTTTTCTTAATAAGGTTTGGACAATCTGCCTTGATATGCCCTTGTTTTCCGCATTCAAAGCAAGTGAAGTTTTGATTTGAAGTAGAACTATCTTTCTTCCTAAAACTTTTCCTTTTGAAAGTTCTGTCATTTTTAAGAAACTTACCAAATTTCTTAACAAGGAACGTAATATTTTCATCTTCATCTGATTTTTCTTCTTTTATTTGTTCTTTTGATTCGGTCCTTAGAGCAATGTTTTTGGTCTTCTTTTCTTGAGTTTCATTTTGTTCTAACCTTCCAAGTTCGATTTCGTGCTCTTTGAGTTTTCTAAAAAGTGCAGAAAGAGACATCTTTGATAGGCTTTTCTTTTCAAAAATTGTCGTTACTTTAGGTTGCCATGCCCTTGTTAATGATCTCAGAACTTTAAGTTGTCATGCCATGCCCTTGTTAATGATCTCCGAAATTGTCGTTACTTTAGGTTGCCATGCCCTCGTTCCAATTGTATTCGAATACAGGATGTGTGAATTCGAATACACCTCTTTGTAACATTCAAAAATATTCAAAAATTATACCTTGTATTCGAATACACATGTGTGTAGTCGAATACAAATTAGTGAAAATTTGCCACTAACTTAATTTGTATTCGACTATAGAAGGTTGTAGTCGAATACAGATATAAGGATTTTGGCCACTGACCTGAAGTGTATTCGACTACACAGAGTCGTAGTCGAATACAACTTTGAGACTTTTATTTCTGACTTGCTTTGTATTCGAATACAGGATGGTGTATTCGAATACACTTATGTATTTTGTCAAAAATATTAGTTTTAAGACTTTGTTAATGCTATTTTGACTTTTGAAAATACTTTATATGCATATGTAAATATGACTTGTTCTCATGTAATTGAAGTATTGGTTTGTATCATATACCTTTACATTTTAACATTTAATATTTGGATTTGAAGCTTTATTAATGAAGATATTTGAACTTCTTTTTGACCATAATGGTTGATCTTTGTCTTCATCAAAAACTTGTAGTTTACAATGTTCTGTTCTGATATCATGTGTTAACCGTGTGTTAATTCTGTTATGAAATCATGTGTTAATTCTGTTCTGAATCATGTGTTAATTCTGCTCTGATTATGGTATGATTCTGTTCTATTCTGAAATCATGTGTTAATTCTTGTTATTGTTATTGAACAAGGTTTGCTGGTGAAAATATATTTTGAGTTAGTAACATCAACCACACATGAGACAAGTTTGTGGTATCACTGGAAAATAGAGAATTTTCATGTAGGAAGTGGATGCTCACTGGAATTCCCTGCTGCCATGCAGTTTGTTGTTGCAACTTCCTAAAAAAAGATCCAGAAGACTTGATTCCAACATATTATAGGCGATAGACATATGTGGCATGTTACTGACCTGTTATTTACCCAACAAATGGACAAAATATATGGGCTCAAACTCCATATTATGATGTCTTACCACCACCATCAAGAAGGCTTCCAGGAAGGCCCAAAAGGTCAAGGGACAAAGATGGTGATGAAAAAAAAAAAGGACTCGACAATGATTAGTAGGAAAGGGATGTCAAGTAAGTGCACCAATTGTAAACAACCTGGTCATAACAAGACATCATGTCCAAGCCAAACCCAAGAAAGCCAAACTCAAACTAAAGTTGGTCAAGCTCAAACTGAAGTTGTCCAAGCCCAAACTGAAGATGTTCAAGCCCAAAGTCAAGCTGCCCAGACCCAAGCCCAAGCCCAATCACAACCTATCAAAACCATAGGAAGACCTAAGAAAAACCAACCCACACAACATGTCAAACGCAAAGGAAGACCCATGAAACTACAATTTGCACAAGGTCAGTCCCAGCCTGCACAAGCCCAGTCCCAGCCTGCACAAGCTCAAGCTCATTCAAGCACTTTTAGACCAAAGTTCAAAACATGGAAATTGTAATATTAGGATATGTCACTTTTTTTCTAGTTTATGATCACTTTTTGTTAGTTTATTTTAGTTTATGATCAATTTATGAACATTTTTTGTTGGTGTATGATCAGTTTATGATCACTTTTTGTTAGTCAAGCACTTTTTGTCATTTTATGATCACTTTATGTCATTTTGTACCACCTGAAACAGAATTATGGATTATGAATGAATGAATTATGCAGGAAATTGTTTATGAACATTGTATGCCATTTTGTACCACCTGAAACAGGAGATGGTGATTTTCTAATTTTCTTTATGAATTTGTAACAGGAATGCAGATAAAAATTACATTAATAGTTCCAAATTCAGAGCTTGTTGAATTTGTAACAGGAATGCATAAATGCAAAGCTTGTTGAATCTGTAACAGGAATTTAGAGCTTGTTGAATTTGTAACAGGAATGCAGAAAAAAGTTTGCAGGAATGAAGATAATAGAAATGCAGAAATAGTTGGCACTGTCATTGAAGATGATGATGCTAGAGCCTTAATGTACCACCTGAAACAGATTTATGGATTATGAATGAATGAATGAATTATGCAAAAAATGGTTTATGATCATTTATGCCATTTTGTACCACCAGAAGCAGAATTATGAATGAATGAATTATGCAGGAAATGAATTATGAATGAAGCAGAATTATGGATTATGCATTCCTTGTGAATGAATGAATTATGCATCTCAATTCTGATTTTCTGAGATTCATAGCACCATGTTGACTTTCTGATTTTCATCAATTTAAATTTAATGTTTAATAATACAACTGCAGACAAATCAAACATTATATTGACAATAATAATTAAAGAAATAACAACAAAGAACATTGGAGCCACAATTGATGCAAAAGAAAATTACATTAATAGTTCCAAATTCCATACAACAAACTCTATCATAACTACATACTTACAACAAATCTACTACATCAACCTCAAGAAAATTACATCTACTACAATAAGCTCATTTTAGAGCTAAGATCAACAATAAAACAACACATGCTACACCAAACAAAACACATAAAAATAGCAGCAACTTCATCTTAATAATGGTTGACTTGTGATCTCCATGCATCTTCAAAATGACATTCCTAAGAGTCATAATCTCCAACTCCTTTTCGGGGCACTCTAAACATTGTGTATGTA
>NC_021162.2:28082407-28116811 GCF_000331145.2 Cicer arietinum | reverse complement strand
GTTACCTGAAATTAAGTTAAGGGACCACAAATGTAATTTAGCCTAACTAATATTAAGTCAAAAATCACATAAAATTCAAAACAACAACCTAACTTGATCAGTTAATACTTAATATCCATGTGCAACATTTAGGAATAACATCTTCATTTGTTGTGTCACCACCACCATTTTCATGCTCAAATTGGGTTGTGCCGAGATCTCCATCACCTAGTTAAATAACCAAAAGTAAACATATATGTTTTTAATTCTAGAACAATAAACAAGTGAAATGTAACATCCAGTTATTTTATTTTATTTTTATATTTTTACTTTAGGTGTAGAAATAATTGTTGATGATATTATTTTAATTTTTGGTAACAATAATAATAATAATAATAATAATAATAATAATAATAATAATAATAATAATAATAATAATAATAATAATAATAATAATAATAATAATAATAATAACAGCATCAAATGGCAACCGTTAAAAATCAAGTTTCATGGCTTAGTTGAAATGTCACGTCCCCACTTAATGCAGTTCCCACTTTTCCCATTTAATATCACCCACACTTTCCCCGTTTAATTTAATATTACATTCCTCACTTACTACTACGTTCTCCATTTTCCTCACTTAATATCCACTTAATACCAGTTACCCATAAAAATGAATAAAATAAAACTGATGTCTTCCACTCAAAATCGTTTTGCGTTATAGAAAAACGGTTTAGTTGAGAAGGAGAGGGATACCATTTTGATAGAAAAGGCAGCCACCGAAAGAGAAAAGAGATAAATAATTATATTCCCGAATTTGTTAAATCAGTATCAGAAAAACATCGATTGCGCATTCGTTAACCGTTGGATCAAGATACGTTTTGGATAGAAGGTTCGCAACATTCAGATCCACGTTTTCAACGGTTGGATCGGCGAAACGACGTTCAGAGAGGGAGATATCGTGCTCGCACAACAACAAGTGTGAAATGAGTGAGACAAGAGTTTGTGAAGCATAATTCTAAATACAACTTTAGTAACGGTAAGGGCATCACTCCATTCGCTTTCCTACTTGAATTATATGTGATATAAATGTACTTGTGTATTGGTTCTATTTGTGTGTTATCTTCAAAATGAATATTAATAATGGTTGTGTTTGACATGTTCAAATTGTGGAAAATGAATGTTATGTGATGCGTTGTTATAATGGTTGTGCTTGACATGTTGTGGTTATTCAAGGTGATTACTTTGGGTCTAAACTAGGTTGGTTTAGAACAAGGTTGAATGATTTTGGACGCTCTGGTTGAGTGATCTATATTGTTACTAACAAAAGTGTCTACATTCATGGATTCATAGTTGTGTGGTGCGTCCATAATTGGTTGGAGCCCACAAATCCTTGCGGGGATTTTGAGTTAGTGGTGTTGCTTGGAAGGACCCATGAAGCCCTTGCGGGGGAGGTAATATTCCGGAATCATGCATTGACATATAGTCTAACAAATAGGATTTGTGCATTTTTTATTTGTATCTTTGGTGCATTGTGATTTTTAGCTATTAAATGAAATATATGATTTATTTATATTTTTGTTATAACAACTATATATGCATGCATATTTGCTCTGTATTTGTTATTTGTAGATGACCCTTACATTTGACAGGACGTCACATATAGTGTTACTTGAGTGAATAATATCACGGTCAATCTAATAGGATAAATACGAAGAAGTACAATAACATGCAGTTGGAGGCCCCGAGATGCTTTTGTGCTGGGGTTAGACTTGTTGGGTGAGATTTCCACAAGTCCAAAGTTCATGACCAACTAGGATTTATGTTTGGGTAGTAAAACATCAATAGTTTTGACTCTAAGAGTTTCTTTTGTTTAACGTATTAAATTTACTTTTAGTGATTGTAAATACTTTGATTCATTATCTGTAAAATATAACTAAAAATGTTATTAATTGATTTTAAGATAAATGAGTATTTAAGATAATCATAAATAAATAAAAACGAATACGTATTTTTACATTTAAAATTTCGTTAGTTAATGTCTCGAAAAAGCGGGATGTTATAGGTGTATCAGAGCAGTTCGATCTAGATTGAATTGCGGGTTAGTGGGAATGTTTTTAGTCTTGTTTTTGTTGGTCATGTGTCTCGGAAGTCCTCAAGAGACGGTGTGTGAGTTTATGCAGCACTCGAATCTTGATCGAAATATTTCTTCATCTAAATATTGTGTGCATATTGCACAAGAACACAAATAATGTTCTTAATTGGTTTATCAGAGTGTCGCGACGGAAGCGTGGTTAATTGGTTTATCAGAGTGGCGCGACGGAAGCGTGGTTAAAACTTAGTGGATCTTGTAGGGGTTGTGATATAGAGGTTGCAATTAAGATTGTATGTTAGTTAATGGTCCAAAACTTTAGGATAAGAAAATTATCGAGGGAACGAAATAAATGATTGATGTAAAGTTTTACTAGTTGCATGATTGAGTAAGTATGAAGTTGATAATTGCTTAAGATTATCCTATAGATTAAAGATATGTATTTTATAACCAGGAATTCAAATTTGTGAAGCTTGTGAATAATTGTAGGATATGAAAACATAAGCTTCAACTTTTATGTTTGACAGTACCATACATTAAATTTATGAGAATGATTTAAAGCGATCAATCGTAGGCTTGATGAATTTTGAAATAATTGTAGCATGATAGATAAGATTTTCTCGACGGATAAGATAAGCGTGTTATTTATAGGAACTATTTAGTGTCAGTTCGAGGACGAAACTATTTTTAGGTTGATAGAATGTAAGACCCGCATTTTTTTCTTCATTAACGTCAGTTTCGAGGACATAACTGTGTAAGGTAGGTAGAATGTAACATCCAGTCATTTTTCAAGGTGATTACTTTGGGTCTAAACTAGGTTGGTTTAGAACAAGGTTGAATGATTTTGGACGCTCTGGTTGAGTGATCTATAATGTTACTAACAAAAGTGTCTACATTCATGCATTCATAGTTGTGTGGTGCGTCCATAATTGGTTGGAGCCCAAAGTTGTGTGGTGCGTACATAACTGGTTGGAGCCCACAGATCCTTGCGGGGATTTTGAGTTAGTGGTGTTGCTTGGAAAGACCCACGAATCCCTTGTGGGGGAGGTGATATTCCAGAATCATGCTTTGATATATAATCTAACAAATCGGTTGTTCATTTTGGTTGATTTGTATATTTGGTGCGTTGTGATTTTTAATTGTTAAATGAAGTATATGATTTATTTAGATTTTTGCTATAACAACTATATATACATGCATATTTGTTATGTGTTTGTTATTTGGAGATGACCCTTACATTTGACAGGACGTCACATATAGTGTTACTTGAGTGAATAATGTCACGGTCAACCTAATAGGATAAATACGAAGAAGTACAATAACATGCAGTTGGAGGCCCCGAGATGCTTTTGTGCTGGGGTTAGACTTGTTGGGTGAGATTTCCACAAGTCCAAAGTTCATGACCAACTAGGATTTATGTTTGGGTAGTAAAACATCAATAGTTTTGACTCTAAGAGTTTCTTTTGTTTAACGTATTAAATTTACTTTTAGTGATTGTAAATACTTTGATTCATTATCTGTAAAATATAACTAAAAATGTTATTAATTGATTTTAAGATAAATGAGTATTTAAGATAATCATAAATAAATAAAAACGAATACGTATTTTTACATTTAAAATTTCGTTAGTTAATGTCTCGAAAAAGCGGGATGTTATAGGTGTATCAGAGCAGTTCGATCTAGATTGAATTGCGGGTTAGTGGGAATGTTTTTAGTCTTGTTTTTGTTGGTCATGTGTCTCGGAAGTCCTCAAGAGACGGTGTGTGAGTTTATGCAGCACTCGAATCTTGATCGAAATATTTCTTCATCTAAATATTGTGTGCATATTGCACAAGAACACAAATAATGTTCTTAATTGGTTTATCAGAGTGTCGCGACGGAAGCGTGGTTAATTGGTTTATCAGAGTGGCGCGACGGAAGCGTGGTTAAAACTTAGTGGATCTTGTAGGGGTTGTGATATAGAGGTTGCAATTAAGATTGTATGTTAGTTAATGATCCAAAACTTTAGGATAAGAAGATTATCAAGGGAACGAAATAAATGATTGATGTAAAGTTTTACTAGTTGCATGATTGAGTAAGTATGAAGTTGATAATTGCTTAAGATTATCCTATAGATTAAAGATATGTATTTTATAACCAGGAATTCAAATTTGTGAAGCTTGTGAATAATTGTAGGATATGAAAACATAAGCTTCAACTTTTATGTTTGACAGTACCATACATTAAATTTATGAGAATGATTTAAAGCGATCAATCGTAGGCTTGATGAATTTTGAAATAATTGTAGCATGATAGATAAGATTTTCTCGACGGATAAGATAAGCGTGTTATTTATAGGAACTATTTAGTGTCAGTTCGAGGACGAAACTATTTTTAGGTTGATAGAATGTAAGACCCGCATTTTTTTCTTCATTAACGTCAGTTTCGAGGACATAACTGTGTAAGGTAGGTAGAATGTAACATCCAGTCATTTTATTTTATTTTGGTAATAATAATAATAATAATAATAATAATAATAATAATAATAATAATAATAATAATAATAATAATAATAATAATAATAATAATAATAATAATAATAATAAAAGCATCAAATGTCACATCCCCACTTAATACAGTTACCCATTTTCCTATTTAATATCACACAATCCCCACTTAATATCACGTTCCCCATTTTTCTCATTTAATATCACCCACACTTCCCCCATTTAATTTAATATTACCTTCCTCACTTACTACTACGTTCTCCAATTTCCTCACTTAATATCCACTTAATACCAGTTACCCATAAAAATGAATAAAATAAAACTGATGTCTTCCATTCAAAAATGTTTTGCGATATAGAAAAACGGTTTAGTTGAGAAGGAGAGGGAGACCATTTTGATAGAAAAGGCAACCACCAAAAGAGAAAAGAGATGAGTAATTCTATTCCCGAATTTGTTAAATCAGTATCAGAAAAACATCGATTGCGCATTTGTTAACCGTTGGATCGGGATGATTTTTGGACAGAAGGTTCGCAACATTCAGATCCACGTTTTCAACGGTTAGATCAGCAAAACGACATTCAAAGAGGGAGAGATCGTGCTCGCACAACAGCATGTGTGAAATGAGTGAGACAATAGTTTGTGAAGCATAATTCTAAATACAACTTTAGTAACGGTAAGGGCATCACACCATTCGCTTTTGTAAGACCCTTAATTTTAAATTCTAATTTATGTATTTTGGAGAATTTTGTGTTGAATTTCTTAGGCTTTTTAGCCAATTTTATGACATTTTGTGAGTTAAATGCCAAAAATATCTTTTTGGATCCCCAATTAAATTATTCGTCGAGCAATAGTTTTATTTATTTACGTTACGAAGAATTTAATACCGGACAATTTTGTTAAAAATACCTCGGGTTGCTGAAAATTGTATCTGTCAACTGAGTTGCGACGAGAGTTGATATTTTAAACAAAAAGTAGTTTGGGAAGTGATGGGTGAAATGATAATTTTATAAAATATCTAGATATTTTTAGATATTTGTAGTTTGATTTTAATAATATATATATATATATATTATTAGTTTAAGTGTGTATATATATATATATATATAAAGTAATGCATGTATATATATATATAGATAAGAAAGCAAGGAAACAGACAGAGAAACAGAAAGCAAGGCCTCGTGAATCTTCTTCTCCTTCTTTCCTTTGTTTTCCAAAAACAAAACTAAAACCATAAATTTTCTTTGTGGTTGCCTAAGTGGCTGGTTATTTGTGTTATGGTTTTTTTTGTGTGGTTGCCTAAGTGGTTTCTTTGTGGTTTGAATAGTTTGCTTTGTGGTTTGAATACATGGTGGTTGTATAAGGACTAGATGACTTTCTTTTGTGATTGTATTTATTTCACTTTGGAAGATTGTATCTATGTTTAAACTAATTGATGACTTTTATTTTGATGGGTCCATGTACCACTTTTTGATGTGACGTGAGGGGGGAGTTAAAATTCTTGGGGCAGTGCTTTTGTACAGGTTTGCTGAGAATACCCCAGGGGTATGAGCTATGTCTGATAAGCCTCATAGCCCCAGTCTATTTTGATGTTCGAACACTTTGGATTTTTATTTCAAAAATTATTCCGCTGCTTGTAAATATTTGTTGACTTTTTCGTTGTGTTATGACTAAAATATTTATCCAAAAGTATTTCTTTGTTTTTTTTTTTAAAAAAAACTCGCGCTGTTAAAAATTGGGGTGTTACAGCTTTCCTACTTGAATTATACGTGAAATAAATGTTCTTGTGTATTGGTTCTATTTGTGTGTTATCTTCAAAATGAATATTAATAATGGTTGTGTTTGACATGTTCAAATTGTGGAAAATGAATGTTATGTGATGCGTTGTTATAATGGTTGTGCTTGACATGTTGTGGTTATTGAAGGTGATTACTTTGGGTCTAAACTAAGTTGGTTTAGAACAAGGTTGAATGATTTTGGACGCTCTGGTTGAGTGATCTATATTGTTACTAACAAAAGTGTCTACATTCATGCATTCATAGTTGTGTGGTGCGTCCATAATTGGTTGGAGCCCACAGATCCTTGCGGGGATTTTGAGTTAGTGGTGTTGCTTGGAAGGACCCACGAAGCCCTTGCGGGGGAGGTGATATTCCGGAATCATGCATTGACACATAGTCTAACAAATAGGATTTGTGCAATTTTTATTTGTATATTTGGTGCGTTGTGATTTTTAGCTGTTAAATGAAATATATGATTTATTTATATTTTTTGTTATAAAAACTATATATGCATGCATATTTGCTCTGTATTTGTTATTTGTAGACGACCCTTACATTTGACAGGACGTCACATATAGTGTTACTTGAGTGAATAATGTCACAGTCAACCTAATAGGATAAATACGAAGAAGTACAATAACATGCAGTTGGAGGCCCCGAGATGCTTTTGTGCTGGGGTTAGACTTGTTGGGTGAGATTTCCACAAGTCCAAAGTTCATGACCAACTAGGATTTATGTTTGGGTAGTAAAACATCAATAGTTTTGACTCTAAGAGTTTCTTTTGTTTAATATATTAAATTTACTTTTAGTGATTGTAAATACTTTGATTCATTATCTGTAAAATATAACTAAACATGTTATTAATTGATTTTAAGATAAATGAGTATTTAAGATAATCATAAATAAATAAAAACGAATACGTATTTTTACGTTTAAAATATCGTTAGTTAATGTCTCGAAAAAGCGGGATGTTACATGAAACATATATTTTATTATATAAATTAACAAACATTAACCTTCATTATATTTTGATGGTTCATCAATTGGAGTTTCACTCTCATGATAAATGACATTATCAATGTCATCAAGCTCAGAAGGTCCTTCTTCCTCAATTATCCAAAAATCAACTTTGTCAATAGATTCATAGTCTATAGGATCACCATCTTTCTTCTGGTGGTTCCACCCAAAACAAAACATCACTTTAAAAATAATAATTAAGATAAAATAAAAGTTAAATAATGTTTTAACTTTTGGCATAGATAAATCTATGTATCTATTATTCAAATGCAAGTTATAAGTAATATAAACAAGATCATTTAATCTTTGATGTTCTAGTTTATTTCTTTTCTTAGTATGGATACATTCAACAACACTTCAATTTCTCTTACACCGAGGAAGAAGAAATTTGACTAAGACGAATTACCAACTTTTACAGAGTTGGAGCACCAGCATCTTACAATTTCCACCATTGATCTACAAAAAAAGTTATATGACCATAAAAAGAACAAAATATGCATGTTTTATGTTTTAAATAAAAGTTAAAATATGTGCTTACAAGGTCGTATTGTATTTGTTATTGTAACAAACTTTTCTGGACTAAAACTTCCTTGTTGATCATGATAACACTTACATCTCTTGAATGGCTTTAGTCAAGTCATTACAAAGAGATTTTTTGGTTTTTCAGTTCTGCAATTTGATTCAATTTTTGGTTTTGTTGAACACCCTTAATAAAAGTAGTAGCAAACTAAGTCACCCTGGACATACAATTCATTTCCATCCATCTATTTTCCTAAGGCATATGATTATACACAAACAATGTTAGTTACCTACGAAGCCTCCTGATCATAGCATTTGGGCACATATTTTTAGCTTTTTAGTTTCGTATTTTAAAAGCTCTTTATAGCTTAGATTAATATTTTTGGCTTGTTTCTAAACTTCAGGTTGAATTTGAATTATAATTTTATTATTTGTATTTTGACTCTTTCTCGCTCTGTAGGTCATAACTTGAGCTCTGGATATTGGATTGGCGCATATGAGTCGGCTGAGCTATAACTTTTGTGTCGGAAGAAAAGACCAATTCCGAACTTTATTGAGTCTAAATTGCAGATTTCATAATCTAAACTTTTGTAATAATTTTAATTAGGGGGTCACTTGTTTTTAAAACCTAAAGCCCAATATCAAGTACTATATATTGTCAGTTTTGTTTCTTTTCTAAAGACGGAAAAATTAGAATTCAAATTGCTATAAGAAAAAACTGTTTTTATTTTAATTTCATGGAAGGCTAATTTTATAAGATTAATCCACAAGTTCAGAGTTTCATCAACACCTTGAGATTCAGGTTACACTGTCAATTTCGATTCATGATTCTATTCTTGTTTATTTGATTATATTGATATTTTGATTGCTTAAATTGAATTTCAATAGGATTGATTAAATTTATTTGATTGAATTATAATTTTGCGACACTTGATCGTTAATTGTATTATTTTGATGATTATGATGCTTCATCCAATCAAAGAAACCAAATTCACATAGGATTGATTACGCTTGTTTGATAAATTCTATAGTCAAATAAGAATAGAATCAGAAATTAGAAATTAAAATCATTGATAGAATCTGTGATAGGTCTTAAACTCGAATAAGGGGATTAATTATTTTGCTCGTCTGTTAAATCAAAAATCTAAAAAACCTCTTTTTAATTTCAATTTTTAATTCGGCTATTATTATTATTATATCAGAAGTGCATGCGAAACGATTCGAGTTATTACCGCTATTTACATTTTATCAATTGTATTTTACTTGTATGCGACAGCGGATCAAATTGGTCAAAATCCCAAATTCCTTCGTTTAGACCCTTTTTAGAATTTTTAGAATTTTCCATATTCGCCAAAAATTCCAAAAAAAAAATTGTGTTGCCTTTATTTGATTTTTAGAAATTTTTGGTGGTATTTTTATATTTTTTGGATTTTATTTGATAGGGTTTTCGATTTTTCATTTCAATTTTAGCATTCAGGACATTGTTGGAATTTTCAGAATTGTTATTTGGCATCGCATTGTTATGATGATGCATGACTAGAGCTAGTCCCTATACGTCAACCTAATCTAATCATTCTACAAAAACTATACATCTCAGATGATCTTTGTAAGACCCATAATTTTAAAGTACCATTTATGTATTTTTGGTGTATTTTGGATTTTGGCTCGGAGGCTTTTAAGCCAAAGTTAATAATATTTTGGAGTTTTATAATCAAAAAGATATTTTGATGCCAATTAAAATTTCTCGTCGATAAATAAATTGAATTTAACTGCGATAAATCCTTTACGGAGAATTTAATGCGTTTCGGGTGAAACGGTAATTTAACAAATATCTAGATTTTGAGATATTTGTTAAGTTATATTTATTATATTTATATATGTTTGTTTGGGGGGAAAAAGAAAAGAAAACTAGAAGGAAGGAAAAGGAAAAGAAAAGAGTATATAAAGGAAAGAAGGAAAAGGGAAGAAAGGAAAAACAAAGGAAAGAAAAAGAAAGGAAGGAAAATTGGAATTTTCCATCTTCTTCCTCTGATCGACCGTGAACCAAATTCCCTCCTTTCTCCCATTTTCGATTTCGTCGCTTTCTTTTCTTCAAAACTGGTAACCCAAGGTTGGGGGAGAGTTAGATCAACGTTTTCGCAACTCCACTCTTCCTCCTTGATTCGAAAACGAAGAAAAACGGTTTTTGAGATCCAAACACAAACCCCTCCGTTTCTTCTAGATCCAAACCTCATTTCTCGAAGAGATAGAAGGGAAAGTTGCTCACCACCACGCTACGGTGCTAGTGAACTAATTTGGAAGCGGCGTTGCGAGCGGAGATTTTACCGGAATTACTTGCGGTACCGGAAACGCGCGTTAAAGCTAACGTTGAGGTAAGGGCTCCTTCCAAACTTTTAGTTTGCATTAGGGACTTATCTGTGGTTGTGTGGGAAGGAATTTGTTAGGGTTTAATGTATCGATTTGGGGAAAAACGAAACTAATGCGTTATGGGTAAAACCTTAGAGTTAGGTTTTGTTTATATTGATGAATGTTCGTGGTAAATGAATTTGAAGTCATTGTGTACGATTACGAGTAAATGAGATTTGATGTATTTGGGTGTCGTGTTGTGTTGAATTGTGTTCGTCGTATTTGGCGTGTTCATACTTGATGTTTGTTGATTGCTGTGTTTGTTGTGAATTATGGTTTGAACGTGAGAGTATGTTTGAGTTTGTTTCCGTGGAATTTGAAAACCATTAGAGTTAAACGAGTATTAAAAATGGGGAATCTTTTAATACCTCGGTTTACTTAATGTGCATTTGAGGAAATTGTTTAAGTTAACTGGGCGTTGAGAATGGGGAATCTCTTCATGTCTCGGCTACTTAACTATTGTTTTTTTGAAAATCGTTTCGGTAAATGAGTATTAAGAATGGGGAATCTCTTAATGACTCGTTTACTGAATGTTTTGTGTGAAAATCGTTTAAGTCAAAAGTATATTAAGAATGGGGAATCTCTTAATATGTCTGTTTGCTTAACGTTTTGTTTTGAAAATCATTAAGTTACGTTTTTGGTAAATTGTGTTGACCCGTGATAGGTGACACCTTGGTAAACTGTGCTGACCCGTGATAGGTGGTACGTTTACGATTTACGTTTTTGGTAAATTGTGTTGACCCGTGATAGGTGACACCTTGGTAAACTGTGCTGACCCGTGATAGGTGGTACGTTTACGATTTACGTTTTTGGTAAATTGTGTTGACCCGTGATAGGTGACACCTTGGTAAACTGTACTGACCCGTGATAGGTGGTACGTTTACGATTTACGTTTTTGGTAAATTGTGTTGACCCGTGATAGGTGACACCTTGGTAAACTGTACTGACCCGTGATAGGTGGTACGTTTACGATTTACATTTTTAGTAAATCGTGTTGACCCGTGATAGGTGACACCATGGTAACTGTACTGACCCGTGATAGGTGGTACGTTTACGATTTACATTTTTGGTAAATCGTGTTGACCCGTGATAGGTGACACCTCGGTAAACTGTACTGACCCGTGATAGGTGGTACGTTTATGATTTACGCATTTTAGTAAATCGTGCTGACCCGTGATAGGTGGCACCTAGGTAAACAGTACTGGTCTGTGATAGGCAGTACGTTTACGATTCACGCTTTTTCTTTTAGTAAATCGTGTTGACCCATGATAGGTGACACCTCGGTAAACTGTACTGACCCGTGATAGGTGGTACACTTACGATTCCCGCTTTTTCTTTTAGTAAATCATGTTGACCCGTGATAGGTGACACCATGGTAACTGTACTGACCCGTGATAGGTGGTACACTTACGATTCCCGCTTTTTCTTTTAGTAAATCGTGTTGACCCGTGATAGGTGACACCATGGTAACTGTACTGACCCGTGATAGGTGGTACATTTACGATTCCCGCTTTTTCTTTTAGTAAATCGTGTTGACCCGTGATAGGTGACACCATGGTAACTGTACTGACCCGTGATAGGTGGTACGTTTACGAGTTACTATTTAGAAAATCGAGTTGACCCGTGATAGGTGACACCATGGTAACTGTACTGACCCGTGATAGGTGGTACGTTTACGAGTTACTATTTAGAAAATCGAGTTGACCCGTGATAGGTGACACCATGGTAACTGTACTGACCCGTGATAGGTGGTACGTTTACGAGTTACTATTTAGTAAATCGTGTTGACCCGTGATAGGTGACACCTCGGTAAACTGTACTGACCCGTGATAGGTGGTACGTTTACGAGTTACTATTTAGTAAATCGTGTCGACCCGTGATAGGTGACACCTTGGTAAACTGTACTGACCCGTGATAGGTGGTACATTTACGATTCCCGCTTTTTCTTTTAGTAAATCGTGTTGACCCGTGATAGGTGACACCATGGTAACTGTACTGACCCGTGATAGGTGGTACATTTACGATTCCCGCTTTTTCTTTTAGTAAATCGTGTTGACCCGTGATAGGTGACACTCTGGGCTTTGCCCTCAGATGAGAGTCAGGACGGTCCTACCGGTTCGTACCCTACGAACGGGAATGGAGATGGGAACGCGTGACTGCAGTTACGTCAGGAGGATCTCACGGGGCGCGTGGAGATCACTCAGGGTGTATAGCTTTTTGGTAGGATGATCAGATCAGGATGATGTATAGGGTCTAGGTGTCCTTCTTTTTGGATTGGAGTATTTTTAGTTTGGAAAACTGTACTTATACTAATATTGTCAGTTTGACTTCTTATTCGAATGGGTTCCATGTACCATTTGATGTTGTGTAAATGTTTTGGATTTATAATTGGAGAAACTTTTCCGCTGCTTGTAAATTATAATGACTCAATTATCTATCCAAAGGCATTTCCTGATTTAATTCTTTGTTCGTTTTTAATTACTTTAAAAAAAAAAATATACCCTCGCTTTGAAAAATGGGGTGTTACAATCTTCACGCGCCCTGCAAGATCCTCCTGACACAGCTCCAGTCAGGTGTGTCCAACTACATTCCCATCCACAAGGTACTAACCGGTGGGAAGATCCTGGTTCTCATATGAGGGCAAAGCCCAGATTTCCACAATAGTTGTAAAGGTCACCAACCGAAATTAACAATTAACACATAACATTTAAGTTTTAAATGCACAAAATAACCTTTCAACTTAGCATGCACCTTAAAAGGGTTTCCATATGCCAAACATGCATAAACAAAGTTGAAAAATAAAGTTTTAAACAAAACTGCACTTTCGTATTCGAATATAGCATCTATGTATTCGAATACAAGGCTGTTTCAGAAGTCAGCAGCAAAAACAACATGTCTGTATTCGAATATAGCCTTCTGTATTCGACTACACATAAGTCAATAGCAAAAACATGATGTCTGTATTCGAATACAACCTTCTGTATTCGAATACACATAAGAAAACTGCAGAAAACAGCAAAATTCAGCTTTTTAAAGGGTTTCGAAATCAATCAACACTTACACACAAATCCAAACAATCACACTTAGCCATTATAGCACAATCACCATGACAAGTTGAGTTTCGAAAAGGTTTTACAATCAATCACACTTACCCACAAATCCAAAACATTCACACTTAGCAATTATAGCATAATCACCATGAGAACTTGAGTTTCGAAAAGGTTTTGCAATCAATCACAACAACCACTTGAGTTCAAACACTCAATCATAATCTTGAATCAAACGTGACTCGCGTGCCAAGCACCCTAATGCAATGCGTATATGCCAAAATGCATGGACTCGGAATTCCAAACCAAAACCCGCCTTGAAGGGTCGTAAATCATAATTGTACCGCCTATCACAGGCCGAAGTACTAAATTACCGAGGTGCTACCTATCACGGGTCAACACGATTTACGAAAAACGTAAATCGTAAATGTACTGCCTTTCACAGGCCGAAGTACTATTTACCAAGGAACCACCTATCACGGGTCAGCACGATTTACCAAAAATGTGTAGTCTATCACAAACCTTACACGACCCGACAATCCCCGCAAGGATAAGATGAACCAACAAATCACATGGAATCTTCTCGTGGCCCATCCGGTCACCACTATCACCATGGTCCATTCGGTCGCCATGTACTATGAAATGCATGAGCATACTCTGACTCTATCCACGACAATCATTAAGTAAATGCAGATATTAAAAGATTCCCCATTTTTAATACTCATTTAACTCTAACAATTTTCACAACAATCATTAAGTAAACTCAGATATTAAAAGATTCCCCATTTTAATATTCATTTAACTCTAATGATTTTCAAATTCCACACAGAGCATACTCAGACATATTCTTAAATTCAATCCACAATTCACACCAAATCACATCAATTCATTTTTCCACAAAATCCACACAAACACATCTCAAAATTTATAATCTTAATTATGAGCACGTCAAACACGACAAAACACAAAACATCACAACCCACCACTCAAACACATCAAATATCATTTCCTCAAAACCACCCACAAATGAGTTAAATTCATTTTCCACAAAACTCAAACATAACACATGCCAAGCTAATTTTCACAAACGACAACTCAGACACATCAATTTTCTTTTCCTCAACAACACACATAGATGAATCAAATTCCTTTTCCACGAAAACACTCATCAATTTCACCAAAAACCCAACTCCAATCTTTCACCCATAAAAGCAATAAATTCATTTTCCCCAAATCTACACTTCAAACCCAACAAATTTATTTTCCATACAACCACAAATAAGTCCCTAAATGCAAACTAAAAGTTTGGAATGAGCCCTTACCTTAACGATAGCTCTAACACGCGATTACGGTACCGTAATTAATTATGGTAAAATCTCCGCTCGCGACGTCGCTTCCAAAGTTAGTTCACTAGCACCGTAGCATGGAGGTGAGCAACTTTCCCTTCTATCTCTTCGCGAAATGAAGCTTAGATCTAGAAGAAACATGGAGGTTTGCGTTTGACGGTTTTGAAATCACCAACACCGTTTTTCCCCGTTTTCGAATCTGGGAAGAAGAAATAAGTTGGGAGGAAAACTACCGAGCAAATGGCTTTGCTGGATTACTTAGCAAACTTTGAAATAGAGGAAAAAAAAGTTGAAGGTTGGAGGAAGAAGAAGTTTCTCACGCGATGCAACAGGGAAAGGAAGAAAATTCAGCTTTCCTCCGTTTTCTGTTTTCTTTCAATTTTCCTTTCTTTCTTTTTCATTCCTTTCCTTTTCTTTCTTTTTCCTTCCCTTCCTTTTCTTTCTTTGTATATATATATATATTAATTATAACTTAACAAATATCTAAAAATATCTAGATATTTATTAAAATTACCATTTCACCCATAACCTCTCAAACCATTTGATAAAAATATCCACTCTAGTCGCAACTCAATTGACATATGCAATTTTCAGCAACCCGAGATATTTTTAACTAAACTGGCCGATATTAAATTCTTCGTAACATAAATAGATTATTCTTCGACAAAAGATTCATCGTACTTAATCTATTTTATTTATCGACGAATCATTTTAATCGGGGCATCAAAAGATATTTTTGGACCTTAAACTCACAAATTATCAATAACTTGGCTAAAAAGCCTTAGAGTTCAATACCAAAATACACTAAAAATACATAAATTAGAATTTAAAACTATGGGTCTTAAAATCTCCACAAACACTTGAAGGAATTCCATATTGTGTGTTCTACCATGAAGTCTCAAGATGTCATAGAAGACCACATTAAGCTGAGAGCCTTCCCATTTTCACTCCAAGATGCTGCCAATGACTGGTTATACTACCTTCAACTAGGTTCTGTTGCAAGTTGGAATGATCTCAAGATACTGTTTCTAGAAAAATTCTTCCTTACCTCAAGAGCTGCTTCACTCAAAAAAGAAATACGTGGCATCAGGCAGATTGACAGGGAATCATTACATGAGTATTGGGAGAGATTCAAGAAATTAGTGTCAAGTTGTCCTCATCACCAGATTTCTGAACAATTGCTCATCCAATATTTTTTTGAAGGCTTGTTACCTATGGATAGAAGCATTTTGGATGCTGCTAGTGGGGGATCACTTGTCGATAAGACCCCAGAAGCGGCAAGGGCTTTGATTGAGAACATGTCCATTAGTTCTCAGTAGTTTACAACTAGAAGCAATTCAACAGTGTTGACAAAGGGTGTGAATGAAATTCAAGCTTCTTCCCACAAGAATTTAGAAGGAAAACTTGATGAGCTTACATCTTTAGTAAAAAAATTGGCAATAGGTAAAACCCAAGCAGTGGTCTATGGTATTTGCACTTATCTAGAGCATCCTTCAGATTCATGTCCTACATTGCAAGAAGATCCAATTGTTGATGCTCCTAAAGCATGTGCAGCAAATATATACAACCCTCAAGCCAACTATGATCTATCATCTAACATGTACAATCTTGGGTGGAGAAAACATCCCAACCTGAGATGGGGGAATTCATCTGCACAATAGCAACCTAGGCAGCAGCAGCAAAGTATTGCTCAACAGCCAAACAATGCACCTTCATTAGAGGACCTCGTTGAAAAGATGGTTGTCCAGAATCTCCTATTTCAACAAAGAACAGATTCTACCATTCAAAATTTGGAAACAAATATTGGTCAGCTAGCCACTTCAATCAATCAATTGCAGACTCAGGGGTCAAACCAATTGCCTGCACAGTCAGTAGTAAATCCAAATGCTCCCAATGTCAGTTCAATTACATTGAGGTCTGGGAAAGGTGTTAAAATACCAAAGGTACCTGAAACTGCAGTGAAAAATAACAAGGTTGTTGAGGATACTTTGATATCTAAAACTATTGTTGTTGAGCAAAATATACCACTTCATTTTCCTCAAAGGGTAGTGAAGACTAAGAAAATGGACGAGGCAGATAGGGACAACGAGATCCTAGATATATTTAGGAAGGTGTAAGTGAACATTTCCCTCCTTGAAGCAATTAAATAGATTCTGAGATATGATAAAAATTTCTAAAAGATTTGTGGACACACAAGAGAAGGTTAAAAGATAATGAAAGAGTAAACATGGGGTGAAATGTTTCAATCTTCATTCAGCCCATGCCTCATAAATGCAAAGATCTAGGAACTTTTTCCATTCCATGTACCATAGGCAATAGTTAATTTGAAAATGCTATGTTAGATTTAGGAGCTTCCATTAATTTATGCCTACATCTATTTTTAACTCTCTTGCTCTTGGACCTTTACAGAGTACAAGTGTTACCATTCAATTGGCGAACAGGAGCAATGCTCGTCCCACTGGACTTTTGGAGGATGTACTTGTTCGAGTTAATGAATTGATATTTCCTGCAAATTTTACATTCTGGACATGGAGGGAGAGAATAAGTCCAATAGGGCGCATATCATATTAGGCATACCATTCTTGAAAACTGCTAGAACAAAAATGGATGTGCATGCTGGAACTTTATCTATGGAATTTGGTGATAGCATTGTAAAATTTAACATCTTTGATGCTATGAAACACCCCGTGGAACAACATTCTATTTTTGAAATTGAATTGCTTGCTGATTTGGTTGATGACACTTACCCCAATATGTTTACTACTGATTTTCCTTCATTGTCTGGTTTTGATGATACTTATACTTGAGGATTATGTACAGATGCTCAATTGTGCTATGTGTGTGCTGAGATCGAAGCTGCCTTGCAAGTTGATCATTGCGCTGATATCCATATTTCTACTAACATAATTGATTTTGTAGACTTAGCTTCGGTCACTGGTGTTGTATCTTCCATTGAACAACCACCGACTATAGAGCTTAAACCACTTCTTGAAAATTTGAAATATTCTTATTTAGAAGGAAGTGGCAAGTTACTTGTGATTATTTCAGTCAAACTTGAAGATGAACAGGAAGAGAAGCTGTTGCAGATTTTGAGAAAACACAGGAAGGCAATCAAATAGACCTTGGCTGATATTCCTGGTATAACCCCATTTATGTGTATTTATAGGATACTACTGGAGGATAGGGTAAAATCAGTCAGGCATCCCCGAAGGCGACTTAACCCATTAATTCTGGATGTTGTAAAAAAAGAAGTGACCAAGCTCTTGCAAGCATGCATTATATACACCATCTCTGATAGTCAATGGGTGAGTCCGGTGCAGGTAGTCCCAAAGAAAATTGGACTCATAGTGGTTAAAAATAAAAATAATGAATTTTTCCCCACACGAGTGCAGAACAGCTGGAGGGTATGCATCGATTACAGGAGACTAAATCAGGCAACTAGAAAATATCATTTTCCTTTACCATTCATTGATCAGATGCTTGAATGGTTGGCTGATAAGTCACATTATTGTTTTTTTGATGGTTTTTCTGGTTATTTTCAGATCCATATTGCACTAGAGGACCAAGAAAATACTACGTTCACTTGTCCTTTTGGCACATTTGCCTACAGGAGGATGCCCTTTGGCCTATGCAATGCTCTTGGCACTTTCCAACGATGCATGATTAGTATTTTCTCTGACTTGATAGAAAATTGTATTGAAGTTTTCATGGATGATTTTATTGTTTATGGTTCCTCATTTGATGCCTGCTTGAACAATTTAGATAGAGTTTTGCATAGATGTATTGAAACTAACCTTGTGATGGATTACGAAAAATGTCATTTTATGGTTGAACAAGACATAGTTTTGGGACATGTGATCTCTAAAAATGGGATGGAAGTGGATCCTGCCAAAACTGATGTGATTTCTAGTTTGCCTTGCCCATCTTGCATCCGCGAGATTCGGTCTTTTCTTGGCCATGTAGGTTTTTACAGGCGATTTATCAAGGATTTTAGCAAGCTATCTCTTCCACTATCAAATTTGCTGCAAAAAGATGTCAGTTTAACCTTCGATGACAAATGCAAGAAGGCGTTTGATTTCTTAAAGGCAACACTAACCTCTACTCCCATAATTTAGCCACCCAATTGGACCCTCCCTTTTGAAATTGTGTGATGCATCTAACTATGTCGTGGGAGCAGTCCTTGCACAAAGGGTTGGTAAGGCTGCCCATGTTATTTATTAGGCTTCTAGGACTTTAGATTATGCACAGGCTAATTATACTACTACTGAAAAGGAAATTTTAGCTATTGTTTTTGCACTTGATAAGTTTAGATCATATTTGTTAGGTTCGAAGGTAGTTGTTTTTCCTGACCATGCAGCTTTGAAGTTCTTGTTGAAGAAACCAGAAGCAAAACCGAGATTGATCCGGTGGATGTTGTTTGTAACACCCGATTTTTAACAGCGCGAGTGTATTTTTTTTTCTTCTTAAAAACAAAGAAATAAATACTTTTGGATAAAATATTTAAGTCGTAACACAACGACAAAAGTCAACAATGTTTACAAACAACGGAAATAGTTTTTGAAACAAAAATCCAAAGTATTTAAATAGAAAAATACACTTGGGCTATGAGACCTATCAGACATAGCTCATACCCCTAGGGTATTCTCGGCAGACACCTGCATAAAAGCACTGCCCCAAGAATCTCTACTTTCCCCACGTCACATCAAAAAGTGGAACATGGACCCATCAAAAGAAAAGTCATCAGACAGTTTAATCCTAGATACAATCTTCCAAAATGAAATAAATACAACCACAAAAGAAAGGCATCTAGTCCCTATACAACCACCTAATCTGATCATGCTACAAACACTTTAAAACCCAGGTGATCTCCACGTGCCCCGCAAGATCCTCCTGACACAGCTTCGGTCAGGTATGTCTAACTACATACCCGTCTCCAAAGTACTAACCGGTAGGACGATCTTGGTTCTCATATGAGGGAAAAACCCAGATTTCCACAATAATTGTAGAGGGTCACCAACCGAAATTAACAAATATCACACATCATTTAAATTTCAAATGCAAAAAATAACCTTTCAACTTAGCATACTCCTTGAAAGGGTTTTCATATGTCAAACATGCATAAACAAGTTGAAAAATGAAGTTTTTGACAAAACTGCACTATCGTATTCGAGTACAGCAAACTCGTATTCAGAAATAGTGCTATGCTAAGTCATAAGTCAGAAGCAAAATCATCTTGTCGTATCCAAATACAGAAATCTCGTATCCGAATACAGTGCAAGTCGGTGGCAAAATATGTGATGTCGTATTTTAATACAGTCATGTCGTATTTGAATACACTGTCAAAAATGCAGATTTTCAGTTTTGAAAAACGTTTTGAAATCATTCAACACTTATAACACAAAATCAATCATCACACGTATCAATTACGACACAATCACAAACAACAACTAAGTATATATATACAATCTTCATAGTATAAGAAAATATAACTGGCGTGTCAAACACTCTAATGCAATGCGTATATGCCAAAATGCATAATTCAAGAATTCCAAACCAAAACCCTCCTCGAAATGCGTAAATCATAACTGTACAGCCCCCCACAGACCAATACTAATTACCAAGGTGCAATCTCTCACGGATCAACATGATTTACTAGCGTGCAGTCGCTCACAGACCAGCACGACATACAAGAATGCAGTCGCTCACAGACCAGCACGATTTTCTAGAGTACATCCGCTCACAGATCAACACATTCTAGAGTGCAATCTCTCACAGATCAGCACGACGCGGCAATCCCTGCAAGGATAAGATGAACCAACAAGTCACATGGCATCATCCCGTGGCCCATCTCGGTCACCATGTACTATGAAATGCATGAGCATACTCTGACTCTTTTCACCATAATCATTAAGTAAATGCAGTTATTAAAAGATTTCCCTTTTTTAATACTCATTTAACACTAATGATTTTGCAAATTCACCATAGAGCATACTCAAACACATCAAATTCAATCTCCACGATTTCACACCAAATTTACTTATAAATCGCCCATTTTCAAAACTCCACATTTTCACACATAACCCACCAAATTCATTTTTCCATAAACCCACATAAATCACATCTCAAAAAATTCATAATAATCATTATGAACACATAAATCACACCAACTATAAATCACCACAACCCACACCTCAAACACACATCAAACATTCATAATATCAATTATGAACACATAATCAAATTTAATTTAGTTCTCCCCAAATTCAACATAAATCACCCATATTTAATCTCCAAAATTTTCCAACATTAATAACCAAATTTAATCTCCACAAATTTCAACCATAAATCACCAAATTCAAAACTCCACATCTTCAAACATTAATCATCAAGTTCAATCTCCAAAATTTTCAACCATTAATCACCACAACAACATTAATATATCAGAGTTCTCCCCACCGTTAACTCGGTGCCAACGGTCTCGATTCTGTTTCGAGACTCAAGGACCTAACTACATAAACATAAATATTTATAACAATTTGTTCACAATAAAATTAATCCAAACACAACAAAATTCCCAAAATTAAATCTTTCTCACACACCAAACTTTTAAAACCAAATAATCTATATTATTTAGTTAAAACTAAATAAAACAAATATTGTCCAAATTTGACATACACACACTCGACTATTAAAGCACCAAAAACTTTTTAGTTAATAAAATACTCTAAACATTTTTTATTTTATTTTTAAACTCAGTTCAAGAGTAATTAAAAGAGTAACATTTTAAACTCTAACCCTTTTTAAGTTCAATCTATGTTTTTGCTCAAACTCTTTACCTTAGTTAAAATTTGAACTTTTTCACAACTTTAACAACTTCTAAATTTTTTTTGGAAAATTTCAACTTCAATTCAAACTCATTTATTTGAAAATAACTCATTACGTAACTCAAACACATCAAATTTAATTACCGCCAATTCACACCAAATTCAATCAATTCAATTCCACAACGCACATATAGCACCTCAATTAAATTTCAACAATTCAAACATAACTCTCCCAATTTCAAAACTCCACATTTTTACACATAAACCACCAAATTTCATCAATTCATTTTCCACAAAATCCACAAATAAATCACATCTTAAAAATTCATAATAATAATTATGAGCATACAATTCACACCCAACATTAATCACTACAAAACACACCTGAAAACAACCCTAATTCAAATTCAACTAATTCACACATAAACGAATTAAATTCATTTTCCATAATTTTACACCGCAAATACATCAAATTTCTATTCCACAAAATCACAAATAATATCCTAAATGCAAATTAAAAGTTTGAAAGAATCCCGTACCTCCGTTGTAGCTTTAACAACCAATTTCGATACTGCGATTGATTACAGTAAAATTTTCGTTCGCATCGCAACTTCCAAAGTTGGCTCACTTGCACCGTAGCGTGGAGAGGAGCAACTTTTCCTTCTGCCACTTCGCGAAATGAAGCTTAGAAGTCAAAGAAAAATGGAGGTTTGTGTTTGAGTTTTTAAAGAAAAAACCAAAGATTTGGTTTGTGGTGGAAACAAAGAAGGAAAAGATGAAGGCACGACTACAGGGAAAAATGTTTCCTTTCTTTGCCTTTTATACATACATACACACACACACACACACACACACACACACATATATATATATATATATATATATATTAATAATAATAAAACCAATTCCAAAAAAAATATCTAGATATTTTTATAAAAATCATCATTACGTCCGTCACATCACATCGCCTCTCAAACCACTATTTCAGAAAAATATCTACTCTCGCCACAATTCAATTGACAGATGAATTTTCTGAAAAAACGCTGCATCTCAGAAAAACATTTCTTCGACAAAAGATTCGCCGTAATTGAACTAAATTATTCATGGATGAATAATTTTAACCGGGTCTCAATATATATATATATATATATATTAAAATATATATAAATATTAAACATATTATTAACTTGAATAAAATATGATTTTAATATTTAATTCCCAAAATAAAATTCAATTATGCTAAATGCCTAAGCAATTTAACACAAGATACCCTAAAATCGCATAAATTAGAATTTAGAAAATTAAGGGTCTTACAATGTTACTCCATGAATTTGATTTAGAGATTAAAGATAAGAGTGGAGCTGAAAATTTGGTGGGAGATTATATGAGAAAAATAGAAATGGATGAGGACCCCATCCCCATTCAAGATGACTTCCCTGATGAGCAACTGCTACAGTTGCTTGAGGTAACTCCTTGGTTTGCTGATTTAGCTAATTATCTAGTTGATGGAGTCTTTCCTGCAGATGCATTCCGAACACAAATACACCAACTTAAAAGTGATTCCAAATACTATGTGTGGGATAATCCATAGTGAACACAAATACTATGTGCGGGATGATTCCAAAAACTTAAAAGTGATTCCAAATACTATGTGTAATGACCAGGTGATTAGGCGATGTGTTTCCCACCATGAGGCTCAATGCATTCTTCATTTTTGTCATGCCTCTCAAACTGGAGGACATTTTGGTCCTCAACGGACAGCAAGAAAAGTCTTAGACTCGGGTTTCTTTTGGCCCACTTTTTGTAAAGATGCTTTTGAGACTTACAAAACTTGTGAACAATGCCAAATAGCAGGAACAACAATCACTCGTACGAGTGAGATGCCTCAACAACCTATGCTTTTCTATGAAGTATTTGATGTGTGGGACATTGACTTTAACAACTTGAAGAGCTTAGACTTGAAGCTTACGAGAACTCTCGCATCTATAAGAAGAAAACTAAGTACTTTCATGATAAGAGGATTTCTAGGAAGAAATTTTCCATTGGCCAAAAAGTTTTATTGTTCAACTCCCATTTGAAAGTTATGGCTGGGAAACTTCGATCGAAGTGGATTGACCCTTTTGTTGTTACTAACATTTTTCTTCATGGTGCAGTGGAAATAAAAAGTGAAAATATCGAGAAAATGTTCAAAGTAAATGGACAACGCCTCAAGCTATTTCAAGAGATCTATGTGCTTGAAGATGCTACCATAGAAGAACTCTCCTTGGAAAAGCCCACCTACACTGAAGTTTAATAGGGAGCTCCCTTTCCTTACTCTTATTTTATACTTGTTACTTTCATTGAGGACAATGTGTAATTTAAGTGTGGGGGTATTATTTAGGATTTTATTTGTTATATTTCAAAAAAAAAAATACAATAAATAATAAATAAAATAAATAGAAAATAAATAAAATAAATAAAAATGGATATTGCATTGCATGCTTTTTCATCAGCTTTTATGGTTGTAAATATTGAGAGTTTGTTTGAACTGACATGATTAGATAGTATTTTTGCATTCTTGGTAAAATAAATTGTATTAAAATGCTAAATTGTGTATCATTTAAGTCATTAACCTTTGTGAGATTTTTTAGCCTTATTATGAATGGAATACATTTTTCCACTTTTTGTTGTTGTGTTATCTCACTCATGATTGCTAGTTATGCCATAACTTGACTTGACTCTTGTCTGCATGCATATATTGAAATGATCTAGGCATTTGTTTCTGATTAAGCTACTAGCCAAATAAGCATACCCTACAATTATTCATTTGCGTAAGCCCTTTTGAGCCTAATTATCCCATTCTTTGTTATATAACTCATTACAAACCTAGAAGTGAAAAACAATGAATTGACCCAATCTTGGGGGATAAAGGAGTCTTTCCTTACATAAGTCTAGGGGTGCTCAACTTGTTTGTTTAAATTTGAGGGTTATGAAAAAAAAATATATATGAGGAAAAAATGGTTGTGTTGTTGCGCTATAAAATGTCATTTTTGGCGTAGTGATAAAAGTCAATGATGTTTTGTTGAGTTACTTCTTAATGCTATTTTTCTCTCTTAATAATTACTCTTTTATCCTCTTTGATTTTCAACCCTAGTCTCCTTAGGATTATCTCACCATTACCTTGGCCACGTTACAACCTAAATAAAGACCTTTTGATCATTATCTGCATGTGTTTCAAATATAGATTATAGAGGCTTGTCAAGCCTATGGTAGTGCTAGCTTTCATGATGTGCTTTGAGTGTAAACAGTAGCCCAAACACTTTGAGAGAATTTTATATCCTGGGAGGACTCTATCACTTATGATGCATTCTTTAGGTAACTTGTCCTCTTGTTTGCCTTTAGTTCGGTATTTTAAAAGCTCTTTATAGCTTAGATTAATATTTTTAGCTTGTTTCTAACCTTTGGGTCGAATTTGAATTATGATTTTATTATTTGCATTTTAATTTTATTATCTGTATTTTGACTCTTTGTCGCTTTGTAGGTCATAACTTGAGCTCTGGATATCGGATTTGCGCATATGAGCAAGCGTTGGAAAGATAAAAAACTGAGCTACAACCTTTGTGTCGGAAGAAAAGACCAATTCCAAACTTTACTGGACCTAAATTGCAGATTTCGAAATCTAGACTTTTGTAATAATTTTAATTAGCGGGTCACTTGTTTTTAAACCCTAAACTCTAAAGCTCGTTATCAAGTACTATATATTAGCAGTTTTGTTTCTTTTCTAAAGACGGAAAAATTGGGATTCAAATTGCTACAAAAAATTAACAGTTTTTGTTTTCATTTTAGGGAAGGCTAATTTTATAAGATTAATCAACGAGTTCAAAGTTTCATCAACACCTTGAGATTCAGGTTACAATGTCAATTTCGATTCACGATTCTATTTTTGTTTATTTGATTATATTGATATTTTGATTGCTTAAATGGAATTTCAATGGGATTGATTAAATTTATTTGACAGAATTTGGTTTCGATTTCTAATTTAATTGAATTATAATTTTGCAACGCTTGATCATTAATTGTAATATTTTGATGATTGTGATGCTTAATCCAATCAAAGAAACCAAATACACATAGGATTGATTACACTTGTTTGATCAATTCTATAGTCAAATAAGAATAGAATCACAAATTAGAAATTAAATTCATTGATAGAATCTATGATAGGTCTGAAACTCGAATAAGTGGATTAATTGTTTTGCTGGTCTGTTAAATCAAAAATCTAAAAAACCCCCTTTTTAATTTCAATTTTCAATTCGGTTATTATTATTATATCAAAAGTCCTTGCGAAACGATTCAAGTTATTACCTATTTACATTTTATCAATTGTATTTGACCTGTGTGCGACAACGAATCATCTCCTTTGTAAGTTAATCAACTACAAAGACATGTGTACACATTAGTTTTCCCATCTCTTCTATATGCAAAATGCTCCCGTGCAAGATCACTTTTCCAACAAACTGTGATTGAGGATTTTGTCGATATAGCTTCTAGTGTCTGTATTTGCATTAGCAGTCACAACAAAATTATTATCTCAAGGAGTATTCTCACTTGGTAGTTTCTATCAGTTAATGCAAGTAATATGTTATGTTCACAAAGAGAAACAACCCAAGAAAAAACAGTTTTGATACC
Organism: Cicer arietinum; assembly: GCF_000331145.2. Classification (NCBI taxonomy): domain Eukaryota; kingdom Viridiplantae; phylum Streptophyta; class Magnoliopsida; order Fabales; family Fabaceae; genus Cicer; species Cicer arietinum. The sequence goes on along the minus strand of NC_021162.2, from coordinate 28,090,652 downwards.
TAAATTAAAGGAATAAAATTAAATAACTAGAGTTAAACACTTTTAAAGGGATCATTTTATTTTGGTGTCCTCGTTTGTGTAGTATATTTTGTTAAAAGGATGAAGAAAACTTTCTAATACTCCCTCCGACTCACAATGAGTGTCACTTTAGCATACAAATATTGACTTAATGCAACTTTAATTATTTTTTCCCTATACTGTTAGAACCAAGTTGGTTTAAAGAACTATGACTTTTACTTGTTTTGATGATATGAAAGTTATTTTGTGGGAACAATTTAAAGCACTAATGTTCTATTTAAGTGTACAGTCCCCAATAAGGTTTATTTTGATATGACTTTATGATGCATCATCTGATGTTTGGACTAAGTTAAAGGAACTCCTAGACTACGTTTTGATTTTCGTATTCTAAGTCTTATGAACGTGCTCTGAAATGCGCCTCTAATTCTGATTCTTTTAATGCAAGCAATGCATTGTCTAGTCTAGTTATGATTACTACAATAAGCATATGATCGTCTGCCTCTGATAAGAGTGACAAACAAGATATTTTCTACCTCTAATAATCACGTCAAGCATCTAATCGTCTAACTCTGTTTTAAAGTCAAAACTCAGATGAAAAGTCAATGCTATGGAGAAGACAAATTTTTTTGCATTTTCTACTTAACACTATGAATATGTTATTTATCTTAAGGTCTACGAGACATACTTTGATCATGATATCCTCTACTCTCTATCTCCATATTAAGATACACATAATCAATCATAAGGACTATTTATGGACAAGATCTAATGGTGAATCAATCAACGAAGATTTGATATGAAACTTCATAATCCATACTAATTTCTTGAAATTAGGACAACGATCAGAAACCCTAAAGTTCTCTGTAAAAGGACGTGCAACCCTCATTGAAATATAACAAAACAACAACACACTGTAATAAACATAATATTGTCGTCTATGCACTTTTGCTATTTATCCTTTATTTTATTTAATTTTTGAGAGACAGTTTCTAAGAATATAGCTTGTAAACACCCTCTTGTGAGAGTATTCCGAAAACCCTTAAACTTACTCTTTTGTAACTTAGCCCAATAGTGGTTGCATTCTTCAACAGCTTGACTATACTCAGCTAGAAGTTTGAGAAGACTTGAACACAATCAACTTGACTAGCAGGTGTTCAGGAATAGTATGATGCAATTGGTGAATTAGTAGATTAAATCCTTCAGATTGAAGGGATTTGACGTAACTACTGTGTTGGTGGTGAACCAGAATAAATTGGCTATGTTGTTCTCTGTTTTTGTTTTATCTGCCCTATTTTCATTACTTGGTTTTAATATTGATATAATGTTTTTTTAAAATAAAACACAATTCAAACCCCTTATTTTCTTGTGTTTCTCGTTTTACAATTGACATCAAAGCTCAGTCTCAAAACTGAGCACTTAACCTTGTTTGAGAAAAGATATGTGTGCTCGTTTGTGTAGTATATTTTGTTAAAAGGGCGAAGAAAGCTTTCTAAAACTCCCTTTGACTCATAATGAGTGTCACTTTAGGATACAAAAATTAACTTAATGCAATTTTAATTATTTTTTCTATAATGTTAGAACCAAGTTAGTTTGAAGAACTATGTCGCTTACTTGTTTTGATGATAAGAAAATCATTTTGTGGAAACAATTTAAAGCACTAATTTTCTATTTAAGTGTGTAGTTCCTAATCAGGTCTATTCTAAGTCTTATGAACATGCTCTGAAACGTGCCTCTGGTGGTTCTTTTAATGCAAGCAATGCTCTGTCTAGTCTAGCTTTGATGACTACAACAAGCATCTTATCGTCTGTCTCTGATAAGAGTGACAAGCAAGAGTTTTTCCGCCTTTAATAATCACGTCAACCATCTAATCGTCTAACTCTGTTTAAAAGTCAAAGTCCTGATGAAAAGTCAACGCCATAAAGTCAACATTATAAAAAAATCAACGCTCTGATGAAAAGCCAACTCCATAAAAGTCAATGTTTTGAAAAGTCAATGCTGTAATGTAAAGTCAACACTATGAAGAAGACAATTTTGTTTTGCATTTTCTACTTAACACTATGAGTAAGGTCCATGTGACATACTTTGATCATGATATACTCTACTCTCTATCTCCATATCAAGATACACATAATCAATTACAAGGACCATTTATAGACAAGATCCAATGGTGAATAAATCTTTGACGATTTGATATGAAACTTCATGATACATACTAATTTCTTGCAATAAGGATAACAATCCAAAACCCTAAAGTTCTATGTAAAAGAATGTGCAACTCCCATTGAAATATAACAAAACAACAACGCACTACAATAAACACAATACTATCATCTCTGCACTTTTGCTCTAGATCCTTTGTTTTGTTTAAGTGTTGAGAAACAGTTTATGAGAATACAACTTGTAAACACCTTCTTACTCTTTTATAACTTAGCCCAGTAGTGGGTGCACTCCTCAACAACTTGACTGTACTAAGCTAGAAGGTTGAGTAGACTTGAAATAGTCAGCTTGACTAGCAGGTGTTCAGGAATAGTATATTCAATTGGTGAATTAGTAGATTAAATCCTTCAGATTGAAGGGATTTGACGTAACTACTGTGTTGGTGGTGAACCATAATAAATTAGTTATGTTGTTCTGTGTTTTTGTTTTATCTGCTCTATTTTCATTATATTGATAAAATATTTTTAAAAATAAAACACAATTCAAACCCCCTATTTTCTTGTGTTTCTCGTTTTACAATTGACATCAAAGTTCAGTCTCAAAATTTACCACTTAACCGTATTTGAGAAAAGATATGTGTTATTATGACTAAATTTAGTGATGAAGTTACTGATAGAAACATTATCAGGTCTTCTTTGTTTGATGGAGAAAGATTTGAGTACTGAAAAGACAAGCTCATAAGTTTCTACATCTCACATGATCCTGAACTCTAAGACATTGTCGAAGATGGCTATGAGGCTCCAAAAGAAGTTGTAGGTGTTGAAATATCCCGAAAAAGGATCTCAAGACTGATCAAAACAAATAATACCAAATACATCATAATGCTAAATGCTATCACCTTCAATGAGTTTAAAAAATGCAGCAACAAAGAGTATATTTGAGCCATGGTTCTCAACTATGAAGGAAATACACAAGTACAAGTAGTTATGGAAAATCTACTTGTCAAGAAGTATGAACTCTTCCAAATGGAAGAAGATGACGGCATTGAGAAAATGTTTTCTAGATTCCAAACTCTGGTCTCTTAATTACAGGTTCTCCAAAGGAGTTACACTACCTTTGACCATGTCAAGAAGATCTTCAAAAGTCTTCCCAACAAATGGAGACCATAAGTAACAACATTTCAAGAGGTTAAAGATGATGAGTTCACTTAGATCCCATGAGATTTAACTAGTTGAAGATGAGCCCAAGAGGAAGTCAAAATCCTTATCTCTCAAGTGTCAAGGAAAGAAGGTTAACTCCAAGGCCTTACAAGCTACTAAAGACTCAAAGGATAGTTAATTAGACGATCATAGTGAAGACTTAGATGATGAAGAGTTTTTTTTTCATGTCTAGGAAAATCTAGCACATGTGGAACACATGAAGACATCCTTTACCAAAAGAGATTTCAGACGATCCCAAAATAGCAGAGAAAAAGGTGAAAAATCACACAAGAAAATAATCATCTTGTATGAATGCAAAGATCTATGACATTTCAAATCAAAATGTCCTAAACTTGAGAAGGGAAATTCTCAAAGAAATGACTACCATGCAAAGTAGAAAGATCTTATGGTTACTTGGGATGACTCTGATGAATTATATGATGAAGATGAAGATCATGCAAACATGGCTCTAATAGAAGATACACATTTTAACTCTGATTCTGACAATGAATCTGTTGATGAAGAAATTGAGGTATTATCTAGCCTATATCGTAATGAACTTATAGATATGTTAAACGAGTTTCTTAACAACAATCACAAAGTTTCTCCAAAACTGAAATCTCTTAGAAAAGGTCATGACATCTTAACAAATAAATACAGTTCTCATGAAAAATATTTTGAAAATCTAAAACAAGAAAATCTAAACTTGAATGAAAATGTTCCAAAACGTTCAAAGTATAGATTTTGTAACTCTATTAGTATGAAAAAAACTTTCAAAAATTTCTTGCAAACAACATAGACAGAAGCAAACAAACCTCTATTATCTATGGTGTTAGCAGAAACCATAACATGGTATTGGTTTTGAAGAACCAGAGAAAACTGCTAAGGTTAACTTACTTGATACTGCTTGTGTATACTTCTAAAAGAAAGATAAAAAATAAAAGAACTTGTCATATGGATAAAAAACGTGGAAAGACAAGACACATTTCTGAACTAACAAACCAAGACTCATCCAAATGTGGGTACCTAAGAATAAAATTATCTATCTTGCAGATATCCTTAGCAACAAAGTTAAAACACTAGTCGTGGTACCTAGAAAGTGGATGCTCATGACACATGATAGGAAAAAAGCCTATGTTCCAAGACATGACCCTTAAGAATGGAGGATTTGTAGGTTTTTGAGGTGATCAGAAGAGTAAAATCATTTGACACGACATAATAGGTAATGGTTCCCTTCCCTTTATTAAAAATGTTTTACTTGTCAAAAGACTAATGCATAACTTACCGAGCATAAGTCAATTAAACGATAATGGGTATGACGTTGTCTTCAATCAACAGTCATATAAGGAAATAAGTCAAACATATGGATCCATAGTATTTACAGGCCAAAGGGAAAAATATATTTACAAAATAAACTTATCTAATTTGAATAAACAAGAAGTAAACATGTCTTATGTTTGTGAATGAAGAACAATTGATTTGACACAAAAGATTAGGACATGTCAATTTGAGGTTAATCTTAAAATAGAAAAGACTTGATTTAGTTAGAGCCTTCCCAAATCTTAAATACAAATCAAATGTTCTTTGTCAGGCGTGTCTGAAAAGGAAACAAACAAAATCATATTTTTTCCTTTCAAAACATTGTTTCCACTTTTAGACCACTTAAACTTTTACATCTTGATTTATTTGACCCTATAAAGATTGTATTTGTCAGTGTTATTGTTGACGAGTCACATAAAGTTTTCACTACCTTCTACAAATAAGTGCAAAATGAAAAAGGTTTTTGTATTGCAACAATTTGTAGTGATAATAGGGGTGAATTTGAAAATAAGTGTTTTGAAAACATCTGTGAAGAGAATGAAATTTTATATAACTTTTCATCTCCTAGAGAACCTCAACAAAATGGTGTTGTAGAAAGAAAAATATATCTCTTCAAGAAATGACACTCCCTTGATTCACTAAATGAATGTTGTCAATCACACTTTTAGGCACAAGTAGTGAGCCCTACATGTTATTCTTAATAAGACTCCTTATGAACCATGGAAAGGAAAAAAGGAAAAAAGCCCAACATTTCATACTTTCATCAATTTGGTTGCATATGCTATATTTTGTATACCAAAGAGAATGTTGGCAAATTTGATTCATGATCTCAAAATTACACCTTTTTGGGATACTCTGAAAGGCCTAAAACCTATAGAGTATACAACAAAGAAACATTGATTGTTGAGGAATTAATTCATGTCAATTTTGATGACAAAAAACTTGACCATAAAAAGTCAAAGCTAGTTGTAGACTTTGCAAATCTACATATATTTGAGGAATAAGATATATCTAGAGTTGTCAATAAAACCCCAAACTCCAAAGCCCCTTTTAAAAAATTTCATACTAAGCCCCTAATATTAAGCCCCTTATTAAAATATTTTTTTTAAAGTCCCGACCCATTATTTCATTATTTTTGTGGGCTTAAGAGAGGGGGCTCACAGGCCCAATATTTTGTTAACTTTGAGATTTTTTTCTAGAAAAATTTACGAAATTTATTTTTCTCAAAAAAATTCAAAAACATTTTTTTCTCAGAAAATTTTTAAATCATTTTTCTCAAAAATTTTTGTAAATAAAAAATAAAAAGCCTAATTTATACTTCTTTTCATTAACAAGCGAATATCATACGAAAAGTTAAATAAAAATTATATATAAACAAAAAATAGAAAGTTAGGGTAAAAAGTCCATAATACTTTTTTTATTAAGTTTTTGTGAATATTAAGAAAATACGAAAAAAATTAGGTGTCGACAGCTGCCCCTCTATACTTAGATTTTACTTGAGAATCAATGTAAATAATAAGTAAAGCAAAGACTCTAATTTTGTCCGAAAAAGTTAGCATTGCAAAGAAGAGTGCGAGTCATTTTCCTGACTTCAGACGTGGGTTGATTTATTAGCTTCAGAGGTGCGAGTAATTTTCTTGACTTAAGATGCAGGTCATTTTCCCGGCTTCGAGGGTGCGAGCCGTTTTCTCAGCTTAAGATGCGGGTCATTTTCTCTGCTTTGAGGGTGCAATTCGTTTTCTCGGATTCAGGGGGTGCAAGTCATTTTCTCGGATTCATGGGGTGCAAGTCGTTTTCTCGACTTGGGGTGCGAGTCGTTTTTCTCGTATTAAATTGCAGGTCGTTTTCTCGCTTTGGGAGTGAGTCGTTTTCTCGGCTTGGGTCTAAATCATTTTCCGAGCTTAAGATATGGGTTGTTTTCTCGAATTTAGGGATGAAAGTTGTTTTCTCGGCTTAAGGTGTGAGTCGTTTTCCCGGCTTAAGATGCAAGTCGTTTTCTCAATTTCATAGGTGTGAGTCGTTTTCCCAACTTAAGATGCATGTCGTTTTATTGGCTTATGGGGTGCTTGTCATTTTCTCGACATGGAAGGAAAAAGTAAAGGTGTGAATTAGAAATCCCGACCTCAATGGAAAAAGAAGAGGGCGCGGGTCAGAAATCCTGACTAGAAAAGAAAAATAAAGGATGCGGATCACGTATCCCAACTCTTAAATTAGAGGATGCAAATCAGTGTCTTGTCTTTTAAATCATAGGGTGTGGGTCAGTGTCTCGTATTTTAAATCATAGGGTGTGAGTTAGCTTCTCGACTTTAAATTTATAAAATATTTAAAACATCTCAAGTCATCATTTTTTAGTTAAAAAATTATAGAGAGATCAAAACTGTCGACTTTTAAAATTGGAGGACCAATTTTATGAATCAGTACAAATAGAGGGACTAAAATTGCCATTAAACCTAAAATTAAATTGGATTGTTTACATCCTACATTATAGTTATTGAAAAGAGATAGTTAAAAAATAACTTTTGATCCGTAGGAAATAGGAATAGAAAAAAGATAAGTAGAACTAAATAAGATAAAGTTCCAAATAATAATTTAAAAGCATTAATTTTTTTATACAAAATACAAGGTTCATAATAGTTTTTCTTCAATAAACCATTGATTTTTGTTCTTTCTTCTTCTATAGAATTCAAGTAATGATCATATATATATATAAATATATTAGTGTAACTATCAACTATACAACATAATTTACTCCATGTTACTTCCATCACTAAAAATCTTATAAATGTTAGTAAATTTGCTAGAGAAAATATAGTGTGTTTTGAATTTTATCCTAATTATTGTCTTGTGAAATCTCAATCAATGATGTTAATGACGTTCTTATAGAAGGCTATGTAGGCAAGGATGGACTCTATGAGTTTCCATCTTTAATGTTTAAAGCTTCTAACTTCAGTCCATCTTTCTCCCTCCATGTTTAATAGTTCTATATCTGGTTGTAATTCCTCTTCCAATTGTGGAGGTAGTTTGTCCTCTAGACTATACAATAGTTAGATGTTAACAATGACTTGAAGAAATACATGGATCAACCTACAAGTTTCATTTCCTCTAATCCCTCTTTGGTTTTTCGTTTGAACAAAGCTCTATATTGTTTAAAATAGGCCTCAATGCAGTGGTTTGATCGCTTGAAGCCTACATTACTTCAATTTGGGTTTGATTGCTTGAGAGATGGATATCATTTACTCTTAGCTCCATTGGAGTTTCCTGTGAGTTCTAAATGAACACCACTAGAGGGAGATGGGTCTTTCTTTTACGAGCCTTTTAACGTGCCAATCGTTAGCTTTTTGGATTGATTGCTCTGGGCTTTTTGAAGCTACAAGACTCACATATAAAGGATATCAATTTTTTGTCTGAAAGTAGCAGAATTCTGGGAGGCCAATTGCATTCCATGTTCCATATTGTCCCTTATACAATGGGTGACAAACGACAAGACTTGGTCCCTAGAGTTTTAAATTCCATTAATGTCCAAACCTTGAGCATTCCTATTGTGTGTTAAG
>NC_021162.2:28059274-28081263 GCF_000331145.2 Cicer arietinum | reverse complement strand
ATCCCTAAGAGTTACTCGTCAAACTCTAGCGAGATCAAGCTGAGGTTTCTTTTAGATGACCACAAGTATCCTAAAAGATAACCACCAGTGTACACTACTGGATTTCCAAAACTTCAATTACATAAATTGTTCTTCTTTACTAAGAAAATTTGACTCAATCACAATGTAAGATCTCACACAAAAGTATTAGGCCAATGAGTATTTTTGTGTGTTGTAACAATTTTTCTCTCAAGATGTTTTTTAGTCTTCATTGGTTATGAAAAAGTGTTATTGATTGTTATTCAAAAATTGTAAAAAAAATTGTGATTGATTCAATTTATATATTTTCAGAAAAACACCATATAAATCGATTTCATAATCGATTTTATTAAAGTTTAAAACCAGCTTAATCGATTACCTAATCGATTATCGCGTGTCTTGTTTTTCTTGAATCTTGAAAATATAAGAACTAATCGATTTACTAATTGATTCTTTTAATGCAATTATCAGAGACTGATACTTAGTTTGTATCAGAATCGATTATACATGTTTTGTTCAAACAACGAGATCAAAACAATCGATTACTCATTCGATTCATTTATTAACATAATCGATTTGGCAATGGGCTAAATGCTCCCTGTAACTCAGACATTTTACTTCAATCGATTCGTCAATCGACTTGGCTGGTCACAGTGACTAAGATGTTTTACTCCAATCGATTTGTCAATCGACTTGGCTGGTCATAGTGACTAAGTTGTTTTTCTCCAATCGATTTGCCAATCGATTTGACTTGTTACAGTAGCTTAGCTATTTAGTTGAAATCGGTTATGCAATATGTTTCTGATAAATGATTAACCAGTTCATTCTTTCAATCGATTACCTAATCGATTTGATGCAAAGCTTGCAACTCAAGAAACATCTATCAATCGATTATCTAATCGATTAGTGCATAACTTGCTAATCGATTTAGTAAATCGATTCTTTTAATGCAATTATCAGAGACTGATACTTAGTTTGTATCAGAATCGATTATACATGTTTTGTTCAAACAACGAGATCAAAACAATCGATTACTCAGTCGACGCATATTCATTGACATAATCGATTTGGCAATGGGCTGAATTCTCCCGGTAACTCAAACATTTTACTTCAATCGATTCGTCGACCGATTGTGGTGGTCACAGTGACTCAGATATTTACTTCAATCGATTGTGCTGGTCACAGTGACTCAGACATTTACCCCAATCGATTTGGCTTGTTACAAGACCTCAGCTATTTGGTCAAAATCAATGTGCCAATCGATTATTCAATGTGTTTCTGATAAATGATTAACTAGTTCATTCTTTCAATCGATTACCTAATCGATTGATGCAAAGCTTGCACCTCAAGAAACATTTATCAATTGATTATCTAATCGATTAGTGCATTGCTTGCAACTTAAGAAATTTATTTCAATTGATTGTCCAATCGATTTCGTTGATTACAGAACACATGTCTGATGAAAAAGTATTTCCACAATCGATTTGGCAATCGATTGTTCAGTATGAGTTTGGTTCTGTGAATCACAAAATCGATTACTCAATTGATGTGCAAATCGATTGTCCAATTGATTTGTTTAAACACAGAACACAGGTTTTGATAAAACCTTTAAGTAATCGATTTCTCAATCGATTAACTTAGTAAAACCTTTCTTCTGTGAGTCTAACAATCGATTGCTCAATTGATTGATCAATTGGTTTGTTACTTGATTGATTAAAACTTATTTTATGATTTCATTGGCAAATACTATATGAGAACTCATTATGATTAAGTCTACCTAATTGACTCTATTAACACTAATCACTCTTGTACATCAGCCTTCAAGCCTTGTAGGACATCATCCATCTTTGCTTGATTGCTTGAGTTCCAAGTTTTGACCAATTGTGTAGTGTTTGATTGTTTGCCTGAAATGTTTCTCAATTCAAATCATTAGATCAATCAAATAATTCATATGTATTGTATGTTTGGGAATTAAATCAAAAAAATGATTAGGGAATCACATGTCTTACAAACTCCCCCTTTTTGATTTAATGACACACACACAGTTTTAACCTTGAGATTATTTAGAATCTCCCCCTGAATTTTAGAGTTTATGATTCATTTCAACAACATAAGCACAAACTATTCACATTCATTCAAATTTGGTATCAGATTTTGATATCATAGCTTTCTATTCAAGTTTATTAAAATCAGAGTATCATAGCTTATACAAAATTTGGTATCAGAGTACAATCAGGGTACATTATCATATATTATGTATCAGAGTGCATTATTAGATATCACAAGTTAATAGTCAATCAGAGCAATATCACATAAGCAATAGCACAAGTTAAACTTTGATACCAATCTCCCCCTTTTGTTATTGAATTCAAAAATAAATACAAGAGAGAATGAATAATTAAAAAATCTATCATAGGATATATACAAAACCATTACAAAGCAAAAAAAAAAAAACAAAATCCTAATCAACTAATCTAGGACTGCTCCTCATTAACACCAATGGGAGAGGTAGAGACTGTTGTATTATCCTCAGCAAGTGTCTCCTCACCATGAGGTTCAGTACTATCTAGGTTGGTAGGATTTGGTTCTTCAGCTGCTTGCTTGCCAATTTCAACAATGTCTTCAAAAGACATTTTGAGACCCAAGTGTTCTTGGATGGCAACAACATCTTGAGCCACTGAGTTTAAGGTTGCTTGGAGTTCCTTAAGAGAGGCTTCCACCCTAGCATTGTGAGCAGCCTGGGACTCCATCAATTCTAGCAACTTAGCCAAAAGTTCAGATTGTGCTTCAACTGGCTCAGTTTGTTCAGCACTTGGTTGTGCTTGTTCAGCACTTGGTTGTATCCTTGTCCAAATGCCATTGATCCTTTTCAATTGCATCTGATTTACAATGGATTCACCAAAGGTTAGAGTAGTTTTAATTGATTCTTCATTGACACATGATACCTTGAAGTGTCTCAGAATCTTTGTGATTAACTGGGGGTAGGGGAGCAGCAGCTTTCCTTGTGCTGATTCCACCATGTTCATCAACACAATGCATGCCCAGCTCATCTTGAGCTCCTTGTACAGGCCCCAAAGCAAGATAATATCCAGCCTCTGTACAACGGCATGATTTCCTGATCGAGGTACTAACATCTGTGTTAGCACATACATCAACATACGATGTTGGACCTTCATCTGACCGATTGGAAGGGATACTTTTTCAACAAAGCCTTCAATCATCAGGTCCTGAATTGCCGTATGTCGATCTACTGATGATTCCCAAGCGTCATCAGTCGAATCAGGATATGTTCTTCCATCAATAGCTTCTCCAAAGAATGGTAATCCTGACAGTTTGGAGAATTCTTCAAAAGTCATTGAGATTTTCTTACCCTTGACTTCAGCATCGAAACCAGTATTAGTGAGTTTGAAGGTTGAGTAGAAGGCTCTAATCAGCCTTGGGTAGATTTCCAAAGAACAGGAAAGGAAATCTACTAATCCATGAAACCTTAAGTGGTTTTGGAAAGTAAAACCATTTGAGTCAAAATAGGTAAAATCCAGAGTTCTAGCCTCTTGGATTTTCCTTTTTAAGAAAGAAGGTGGGAGAACAACTTCTTCAACAAGTTTGCCTTTGGGAGGCTGAACCTTCTTTGGTTGGGGGGAAGATATAGCTTTCTTCTTTTTCTGGATTGGCTCTTTCATGGCATCCCCCATTAGTTTCTTCGATTGAGGAACCTTCCTCTTTTTTGTTGTTCCTTGATTTGTTGCAATAGCCTTCCCTTTATCTTTTGCTAATACCTTATGAGTAGGTATTGAGACTCTCTTAGCAGGAGGGGAAGGAGGTTGAGGGAAGGGTGTTCTTCCACTAGATGTTGAAGAAGAAACTAGGGAAACAGATATTGAAGAAGATGATTGAGGTTTTGAAGTTTGCTTTACTCGTGCCATTTGAAAGATTTTGGAACTTTGAGATGTTAGAGAAGATTGAGAAGGATTAAGGCACAGAAAAATTTGAGTTTGGGAGAGAAAATATGAACTGAGAGTGAAAGTGGGTTGAGAAATCAATTTAGGGATTTATATAGAATTGTTCAGAATCGATTTCTCAATCGATTTTATTTCACATCTGGGTTAACAAAATCGATTGTCCAATCGATTTTGTTACCGTTACTTGAGTGAAATGAAAGGTTTCCGTTACAACCACCTCCAACAGCTATAATTTTTCTCCAACAGTCGTATTGTAAATCGACTCCCAAATCGATGTCCAAATCGATTTCCTTATCAGTTCAGAAATCTTCTCATAGAAGCAGCGATTTCCAAATTGACTTATTTTGGCTTAGAGTTTTAGAATTTGATAGAATCGATTACCAAATCGATGCTCGGGTTTGAGGTTGGAAAACTTCTCAAATTTGTGGATGTCTGAAACAAATAATCGATTATCAAATCGATTCTTTAAAAGATTTTCCAAATCTTCCATCGATTTCTCAATCGATTGAATTGATGTATACTCCAGCATTTTTGATATCTGAGATTTCCAAATCGATTATGAAATTGATTCTCGTGTTTCAGATTTTGACAAATAAGACGTTGTGTATCACAAATCGATTATGCAATCGATTACCAAATTGATTATATTGAAGATATTGACCATACATGGATTTCAATCGACTTCCAAATCGATTTCGTTTGGCTCAGAGTTTTCATTATCTTGACACAATCGATTACCTAATCGATGCTTGGGTTGGATTTTGGAAAATTTCTAACATCTGTGGATGTTCTGTAACAAATAATCGATTATGGAATCGATTCTTTAAAAGTATTTTCCAACTCGTCCATCGATTTATCAATCGATTGTATTGATGAATACTCCAACATTTTCACATCTAAGATTTGCCAATCGATTATTCAATGTGTTTCTGATAAATGATTAACTAGTTCATTCTTTCAATCGATTACCTAATCGATTGATGCAAAGCTTGCACCTCAAGAAACATTTATCAATCGATTATCTAATCGATTAGTGCATTGCTTGCAACTTAAGAAATTTATTTCAATTGATTGTCCAATCGATTTCGTTGATCATAGAACACATGTCTGATGAAAAAGTATTTTCATAATCGATTTGCCAATTGATTGTTCAGTATGAGTTTGGTTCTGTGAATCACAAAATCGATTACTCAATTGATGTGCAAATTGATTGTCCAATTGATTTGTTTAAACACAGAACACAGGTTTTGATAAAACCTTTAAGTAATCGATTTCTCAATCGATTAACTTAGTAAAACCTTTATTCTGTGAGTCTGACAATCGATTGCTCAATTGATTGATCAATTGATTTTTTACTTGATTGATTAAAACTTATTTTATGATTTCATTGGCAAATACTATATGAGAACTCATTATGATTAAGTCTACCTAATTGACTCTATTAACACTAATCACTCTTGTACATCAGTCTTCAAGCCTTGTAGGACATCATCCATCTTTGCTTGATTGCTTGAGTTCCAAGTTTTGTCCAAGTGTGTAGTGTTTGATTATTTGCCTGAAATTTTTCTCAATTCAAATCATTAGATCAATCAAATAATTCATATGTATTGTATGTTTGGGAATTAAATCAAAAACATGATTAGGGAAGCACATGTCTTACAAACCGAACCTTTAATTCCAAAGTAACCCCTAATTCCTTTGTGAATTGAAGATTAGAATTAAGCTTTATAGTACAAGAATTTTCTTTTTGAACTACTGCCTCTGCAAATAATCCAATTGGTTTCATGGCCTGCGTCTATCCCTAGAGTACAATATCATGAATTTCTCTTCTCAAGCATTCGTAAAGTCTACTATCGTTTCAAAATAAGAATTGTAAAATAGTTTAAAGTTGACCGAACAATAAAAACCATTAAGCGTAGAGATAAGAAAAATAATTCAATAAACTCATTCATATAACTAGAAATCAAATCAAATAAATTAGGGTTTCATCTTGTTTCACTCATCGTTAACAAATAGGGTTTAGTTACTCATGACAAAGATACAAAAGATATAGATTAAAGAAGAATTACAAGAAGGATTAATGAATGATTCTTGATAAAACTCCTTAAATGGTGTTAGAAACAGTCGTCTTTAAGTTTCTCTATTATGGTACAAGTCTCCAAACTTCCTAATAGCCAAAAATATCCCTAAAAAGTAACAAAAAAACATGTTTGTATGCATTCTACAGAGTGCCACGCACCCTAGGGCAGCATTTGCGCTCCTGGCGCACAACATCTGTTGTCTGAAATTTACTGCATGTCTCTCCTCTTTTTAGTCCAAATTGGGTTTCAGTATATTTTTTAAAGTTGTAGGTATGGATCTTATCTTTCATTTGCACATGGTTTGACTCCAATTGGACATCTACAATTCCAGATATGGTTGAAATACTCTACATAGGTCATGTTGATTTTTCACCAAAATTCAATACTGCACATAAATCCAAGAACTAGAATTAACAAAATATATCAAATAGCTCCTTAAATTAACTAATGATTAAAGATAAATAAGACTAAAAACGATGAAAAATATGCATATGATGAAGAGTTATCAAGAGGTTCTGATTCTAGTTCAGATTGTTCATTACTTTTTACTACCAAAAATAGCAGAAGGAGTAGTTTGCTTTGGATTGGATATTACCTTATATTTCTTCCTCAAAATGAAGTTTTCTTGTTCCTCATTAGCGTCTTTTTGTTCTTCTTTATCCTCTTCTACATTAAATGTCTTGACAACTCTTTTCCTTTTCTTCTCAAAAACTTGAGAAGCTTTAGGCAGAGGAAGACATATTGGAGCCAACTTTTGGCCAAACTAATATATTCTTAGATATTCCAAAACCACTTCTTTATTGTCGTCCTCAAAGTTAGAAGCATAAGAATCTTCTATCACAAAGGGGATGGCTTAAGATCCACTAGTTTGACCAAATATCCTTCTGACATCACCGTTTGGTCGAATGTAGCCTTTAGGAGAGACCAGACTCATCTTGATGACATTGGATATATTGAACACAAGTGCATATAATGAAACCAAATGTTCTTATTAAGTAACTCCTCCTACTTCCTTTTGGGCTTAAATGAGGGGATTTCTCATTAGAACTTCAATGATGAGTCTAAGATAGAGGATTGTTATGATATTTCTTAACCTACAATTAATAACCTACAATCACACTCCTTCATCTTGACTTCATGTAATAGAAACTACGAATGTTGAGTGATTTTGATGGGAAGCGGTAACACAATACTTCATACTTCAACGCCTTTGTTTGCACAAGCAAATATCCAAAATTCCTTGATTAGAGAGTCCTAGGCCACATCTTGTTCTAGTTTAAAGTATTTGGACCAACCAACACAAGCAAAGTGCTCAATAAAATCAAATTCATTTTCGGCGAGGTTTCCAAACATTACCTGGAGTTCATGAAGAACTTCTAGTTGGTCGAGGTTGTTAACCATGGTAGGAACATAAGAGACATTACCGAGTGTATGGTTTAAGGATAAAATTGAAGCCATCGAAGCAAGAGATATTTAAAGAGTTTATCCCTAAAGTTTTAAGGTTTGAAAGAGAGAAAGAGCAAAAGTGTGGGAATATGTGAGGGATCGTGAGTGGTGAGTGGGTTTGATGAAAATATTTGAGTTTTTAAAACTATAACTAACACACACGTGTAAACACGCATGAACAACATTTGTTAGAGTATCACAAACCATAAACAACTTACAAGAAAATTGTTCATATAAATATTATTATTAATTGAATTTAGATTGAATAGAGGCACAAGTAAATTCATTTTAATTAGAGGCAAAGCATATATACATTTAACCATTTAGTGTGTTTTACTGGAGGCAAAAATATGGAGACTTCAACATCATTCTCTTACAAACAAGATGTTTAGATTTTTCTTTAGAAAATTGAATATGTCCCCAACAAGGGGTTTTGTGAAAATATCATCTCATTGATTATCAGTGTCAATAAATTTAATGTCTAAAATACCCTTATGAATATTATCTCTTATAAATGATGTTTAATCTCAATATGTTTTGCCCTTGAGTGTAAAATATGATTTTTGGTGAAACATATAGCTAGAGCATTATCACAGAAGATATGAATGTTACTCTAATTGATTTTGAAATCTTCTAGGAGATACTTCATCCACAACAGTTGAGTGCTACAACTGGTTGTTGAGGTATATTCTACTTTTGCTATAGACCGAACAATAGTCTTTTGTTTGACTAGTAGATTGTATTTTCACCAAGAAATGTACAATTTTCGCTGGTATTTTCCTTTCTAGCTTATCCCCAACATAGTTTGCATCACAAAAATATACTAACTTGTACTCAAAGGATGACTTATAACACATACCAAGATTAGTAGTGCCCTTTAGATGTCTAATAATCCTTTTAACATCAGTTAAATGGGATTCTTTAGGGTCATATTAAAATCTTGCATACACACACTAAACAATACATAAGGTCTAAAGGCAGTTATGTAAAGAAGAGAGCCAATCCTTCCTATGTATACCTTTTGATCTACCTTTCAACTTGACTCTTCCTTATCAAGAGAACATGTTGGATGCATAGATGTAGACATAGGCTTACATTCATTCATTTTAAATTTTGTACACCATATGGGTTTTGATGAATTTGGATTCCAAAAAAGAATTTAGTTCTCCCATCATGCTCATCTAAAATTGATTCAACATTAATTTAGAAAACTTTTGGTAGAGCTTGTCATTAGTAGGACCAAAAATGATATCATGAACATATATTTAGACGATGAGAAGGACATTGTTATATGATTTCTTAAATAAAGTAGTGTTAACCTAACGTCTTTCAAAAGCATTCTTTAATAAATAAAAATTGATCAGTCTATCATATCAGGCTTTTGTACCTGTTTCTGACATACATATATTTCTTTAATTTGAAAACTTAGTCTAAAATTCATTATCTTCAAAAATAGGAGGTTGTTTGACATACATTTTTCCATTTATGTAACCATTTAAGAAAGCATTTTTCACATTCATTTGATATAAAATGATTTTATTAAATACAACAAATGAAAGTAAAATTTTGATTGCCTCTAACCTTACCATATGAGCAAAAGTTTTAGTGTAAACAACAAGGAACTATTTGAAGATCCCAAGGTCAACTCCAAGCTAGTGCATATAAAGCTTAGATACAAGGTGCTCATCAAGATTTTAATTGGATGTGTAGTGCCTAAAGGTGGCTCTACTGACCATGTCAACAAAGACCACAAAGGATTGATGTGGAAAATCTTCCAAAGATCAAGGTTAATCTGCTGAATTTGGAACTTTAGCACACGAGGTCTTGTATCGTCAACTCCAGACTAGGCAAGATGAAGACGATCCCCTCCTCGAGACTTGTCATATTCTCCATTGTGCAAGTGTTCAACATCAACAACGTAGTAAAAATGAGGCTCATTGCTGCCAATTACATTATAAAGCCAAGTATTGAAGTTTAGAGGCTCACAAGTCATACTAGTGGATCCCAAGGCATTCCCTTCCTTGTTGGAGACTCCACTGGTCCAATCTTTGAAGAGAACAATAAAGAGGTTATCCAAGAATACATCAAGAAGTACCCATCTAGTCAAGAGATGCCTCATGTTTGCTTCCTTCTAACAGTAACATCTGAAGAGTTTGAAAAGAAAAGGAAAAGAGCAGTCAGGGTATTTACTGTGGTAGAAGAGGAAGAAGATAGGAAAATGCCAATGATAATGAATGAAGCATCATCTTGAGAAAGAGACAAAAGTTAAACCCCTATTCTGAGCCTATTCGTTCTTTTGTTAATACTAGTAGTGTTAGTGGCAATGATACGACTAAACCCGAACCTACTACAACATCCTTTGAACCCTCTACTTAAAACCAAACTTTAATTGAAACTCCCTAAGAACCAACCAAACCTTTACCTCCACCTTCCCTCTCAAACCAAACAACCTAACATATATTTACTATTTTCTCTAGCTCTGATTTAGATACAAACATCTGAGATTAAATATTTGAATCAACCTTAGCAGAAAACTTGCATCCATTAGGTATAGAAGAATCCCATATCTTGTTATCACTGAATTTCCAACCTCCACACCATCACCTTCACACAATAACCCTATTGAAACACCTACACAAACAAGTGCTCTCAAAACTCAAGCGCTTTCAAACCTACTGCATAGATCCTTAAACATTGGGTCTTGCACTTTCAGAATGCTCATGAAGACCTAGCTAGTAAGAAACTGGTTGCTGCATCTAAAGGTACTCTAAGTGAACTTCTGCTCCTTCTACAATTGCGTTTGACCTCTCTTAGTTACTATAGAAGGAAGACTTTGAAAAAATAGAAGCTAAAAAGGAGGTGTTTATAGAAAAGACACCCAAGAATCAAGAGTCTATTCAAAATGATTTTAGACTGATCTTAGCTAGATTTACCGACCTTAATCCTTAGTTTACCAAATTTTGTCCGTTGCCTCTTTTTTGGTGATCTATCTTATGTACTCTTAACTTTTTTAATTAAATTATATTTAGCTCTCTATTCTTTTTGTGCTATTTACTTCATTTGCTATACTCTTTTTATTTGATGAAAAAGGGGGAGTATATTATTTGAGAACAATTTCACGTTGTGTTTTCCATGTTTCTAATTTTTAACTCCGATGTTAGAATGTCATATATCACTCTCATTTGCTAAACATGCTCATATTAGGAGCTTTACTTTGAATAATTTTTGCATATATTATATTTTAAAAAGAAAAACTATCCACAAAAATAGATGTTTGTCATCACAAAAAAGGAGGTGAATGTTATAACCAAGTTGGTTTAAAGAACAATGTCCCTTAATTATTTTGATGATAAAAAAAACTATTTATGGTAACAATTTATTGTGCTAATGAAATTGTTGAAGTATGCAAACCCTTTGTTAAAAGTTTTAAAGACTTTACGCTCCATCCTCTAATGAATAGAGAAGATAAATGAAGAAATCAAGGCAATGCTCTAAATCATCTATTAATGTCGTGTCTTACTTTGATCAACGCGTTCTCAACGCACATCTGATGAATCTGATAATACAAACTTGCTATGATATTTCTACATCTAATAATTTTTGCAAACCAGTTGATTGTCTAGCCAACGCTTCAAGTCAATGCTCTGCAAAAAAGGTCAACTTTCTTAAGTCAAACATCTGAGCACAAAATTTTCAAGAAGTCAACATATCAACATCCTCTTCTCATCAAAGTTGGACTTATCCACTAACTGAAGAAATGCAATGATATCCTTTGAAAATTTCATCCTCTAGTTTTGCTACCGCTCCCTACAAGATATGCTGAATCAATTATGAAAACATATTTGGATAAGTTTTTAATGTTGATTCAAGATCTCTGAAGATTCGATATATCCCTTATTTTACATGTCGATTTCATGCAATAACAACAACAATAAGAACTTTGACAAATTCAACATCTCAACATCCTATCCTTATCAAAGATTAACTTATCTTGTAACTGAAGAAATGCAACATTATCCTCTAAAAATGTCATAATATTGTTTTCATGCAGCTCATATCATGATATGCTAAATCAATTATGAAAACATATTCGATGAGTTTTTAATGTTGATTTAAGATCTCGAAAGATTCGATACGAGTCATTATTTTACATGTTGATTTCATGCAATCACAACAATAGTTAGAAACCCTAATCACTATGAATTTTCTCTATAAAAGGGCTTGTGATCTTCACGGCAAAATAACATATAAAAAAAACCTACTGCAGTCATATACAATAACCAGTGAAAAACTTATTATTTTTGAGTGCTGAAAAAACCTCAAATATATTATGAGAGCATACCTTGTAAGCATTCTCTTGTGAGATTAAATCCTTTTGAGTGAAAGGACTTGATGTATTTATCGTGTTGGTGGTGAACTAGGATACTTAGGCAAGTGTTTCCTCTTTTTATCTCTTATTTACTTTTGTTTTATCACGTTTTTATGTTATCATATTTTTTATCACAAAAAAAGAAAAAACTAAAACCTTAAAAACACAATTCAAACTTCCAATTCTTGTCTTTCTCTCTCTTAAGTTTTAATAATCAATAGGGTCTCACGATAAAGTCTCACTTGATGTTTTATTGAATAAACTATCTATTCTAAGGACTTTATCATGTTAAATAGTTAATAGTATAATAAAATATATCATGTACATATATCAAAAATTAGATATATGATATAAATCTATGATACAAATTACAATTTATCTTAATTAGATTGACCCTACAACTTACACCAACGATCTCCCACTAACACTAAAACCGACAAGGCATTATGATAGCACCCATCGATCTAGTGTGAGTATAATGCTACTACTTAGCAAGAGACTCCTTTAGCATATTGTTTAGTGCGGTCATTCTTCACATGTTCACTTCTTTTTTTGACCATTTGTTAAATGAGAAATAAGCAACTAAGTAAATGTTTGGATCATTGGTGAGATCAAATAATTTACCTTATACACTTGCTTCACCATTATTAAAACGAGATCAATGAAGTTTGTAAAGGTAGAAACTATATCAAGTTCAAAAGAACTTCCTCGTCCAAACACATTATAATCACATTAGAAGTAGATATACTCAGCTATATAAGAGAATTAGAAATTATCCCTGTTATGAAACTCTTCCATCTCAAAGTACCACAATATATGCAAAACATAATCCAAACTGTGATCTTAAATTACTTGTATTGGTGTCAAAGTAATGTCAATGTAACACCATACAATGATCTCTTCCTTACCATCTATCAAGAATATTCCATTAGTCAATTAGATACCAAAAGGATATTCTTGATTACAATTTATTGACCTTCACTAAAATTAAACTGGTATCTTTTTGTTATGCTCCAGATACATAAGATATATGGTCTAATACATATAATGATGTACATGGCAATTTTAATTTCAACTGAAATCATTCTCATGTATTCTTTCTCAAGTGACAATATAATAATGTGTCTCCAAGACACATCATCATGATGTTATATATGTACTTTGACTAAGATCAAGAAACTTCATAGATCTATCTCCATAGAGGATAAATCTTAAAACTTAGAAAATGTCGCCTAAGTCCTTTATCAAGAATCATTTCCAACCATGCTTTTATACTTCATAGAGATATTGTTATTTGATGGGTCTTACATTTTTCATACATAAGACCAAAATCAGTAACTCTCCCACTAACATCTATGTGTACAAAAGTTCACAATAGAATCCTTGAAGGATTTAAAGATCTTAACTTAGAGGATGTCTCACTATAGTCTATATCATAAATTTGGATGAAAATTTTCTAAGCACACATGACTTAAAGGTATCTAATATACCATCAATTCTAGTATTCAATTGAAGATCCATTTGCATCCTATAACCATCAGGGTGACTCGTTCAAGGTCTAACCTTGTTGGTTCACATGGATTCCCTCACTTATTCTATAAGATGATACAACTTATCGTATCTATCCCGATCTTGTGTAAGTTGGTTAAGTGGCATATCCACGACACTTGTGGAATCTATTAATGTTTTGTTACTATAGGTTTTGTGATGCTTGCATTTTTCCAAGTTCTACAATTCTCCCACCAGTTCCTACGAGATTTAACCCATTAAATGAATATACCAGTTTCCACAATAAACTCTTTATCATTGGCGACCTTGTAGAAAAGTATCTTCAATTTCCTAAGGTTCTCGACAAATTACATTTATTTAGTTTGGTTTCAAGCTTATCTGAAAAGAAAAAAAAAATAAAGTTGACAGTTCAAATCTTCATAAATGTCGTTTTTGCCCTTTCAACTCATTCCATATCTCATATGAAATCTTAATAGCTGTATATAGTCCACATTTATGAAACAATTATTATATGTGACTCATAATAAATCCAATAATGTCTAACAAGGTTTTATTTAGATAGTCATAATTCAATCACGTGATCTCAATATTCTTGTCAATGTGATATTCCAGTTCTTTCTTTAACTCTATGAATACTTCAAAAGTCTCTTAGTTTATGTTTCATAATATACATAAACCCTCATGTACTATAATCAATAGTTAATGAAAATTTACTATAATCAATAGTAAATGCAACGAAGTTAAGAAATCCTCCTTTTACAAACTTGTTTAGTGGCCCCTATACATCTCATGTATCATGCCAAAAGATCATTGACTCTTTGATCGTGTTTGATTATCGGAGCTTAGTCATCCTTTCCAATAAGTAATTAATATAAACGTCAATCATTTCCAATAGAATGTGTCTAAGGGTCCATTTTAATGGCACTTGAAATATATTTCTTACTTGTATGGCCTTAACAACAATGTCAATATATATAAGTGTCAAATAACTAGATTTGAACTTATTTGTATATATGTAACAGATAAATAGCTTGAGGTCTAAAGTAAGCCCAAAAGTCAAAGTCAAAGTCAAAGTTCCCATTATTTAGGAAGCAACAACTATTGCATATCACATATGTATTTTGGCTTTTGGATTTTGACTTTAACCAACATTCTACTCATTTACACATTGTATCTTATACACATATTGTAGAAGAAGTTAACTTCTATGATTTTTTTTGAGAGAAAACCTAATTTTGTTTCTTCAACTTATACTCTTTCTGGTATATGAGACAGTTCTTCTTCCAATATTTGGTCCAACTGAATTGTAAGTAACATTTTCCTTTGTAACCCTTCGTGCCATCTGAAATGTAAGAGTACATGGCTTGAAGTCATTTTCTAATATAGACCATTAACATAGTCTTTCCTTGGTGATTATAACCATCCAACAACTCTTCCAGGACCAATTAAATTGCCAACTCTTGGCTAATAGAAATTCCATTTTTCCCCAATAATATGAAGTAGATAACATATTGATGTCAATGGATGTATCATACACTTTCATGATCACAAGGTCAAAGTATCCTACGTTCAAGGAATCAACTTGATGCTTCTTACAAGCATCTTTTTAGTCCTAGCAAGAGTAGATTACTCAAGGTTCAATTGTTCAAAATTATATAACTTTTGTCAAATTTTGAGGATCATCGTTAAAATTTCGACACCATTCTAGAAATTCTTTTCTAGATATACTTTGTCCTTCTCAAGAACATTTCACATTTAATATTGTGTCAAATTTCATAATAATTTAAATTACATAAAATGCATAAATTAAACATCATGATTAAAACATATTTAATAGGACTTTATTAAATATGCTTCCACATTTTTATTCAAATGAATGACCTTCACCATTGGCTCAGAAAATTCCATTAGGAATTTTTTAGTGAGACCAAGATCCATATTTCATCTTGTTTTGAGATAACTGATTTACCCCAAACTTGACTATTTAGGGAGGAAACTCTTTTCAAGTTACATCACATGTAACTCTTGGATCAATAGGGTGGACAACAGTGATTCTAATTCATCTAATGAGTTAATGCCTAACTCCTTTTCCTCTAAGCCCATTTCAACTCAATTGAATCATACTTGGTGAAGTTAAACCTAATGGTTGGCAGTCATATCTTATCTTGTCACGCCTCACCATTATAGTATAGTGTGTCGTATCTGCTGTCACACACAAGTCAAATAAAAATGTAATAAAACGTAGGTAGGGGTAATAACTCAAGTCGTTTCGTAAAGACTTCTGATATGATAATATTAGCCAAATTGAGAGTCAAAATTAGAAAGAGGGTTTATAAATTTTTGTTTGAACAAATTAAGAAAGCGATTAATCCACTAATTTGAGTTTCAAACCTATCAAATATTCTATCAACAAATTTAATTTTTAAATCGTGACTCTATTCTTATTTGACTATAGAATTAATCAAACAGGCGTAATCATCCCTATACGAATTCGGTTTCTTTGACTGGATTAAGCATCACAGACATCGATGTATTACAGTTAACGAATAAGTGTCGCAAAACTATAATTTAATTAATATCGAAACCGAACTCTGTCAAACTAATTTAATCAATCCTACTGAAATTCGAATGAACTGATCGGAATAACAATTCAATCGAATAAAGAGAAATAAAATCATAAAGTGAAATTAACATTATAATCTGAACCTCAAGGTGTTATGAATCTCTGAAATAGTGGATTAATCTAAGAAAATTAGCCTTCCATAAAATAAAAAGTGTTTAAAAAAATATATTTCTAGCATAAGGCAATCACAACTAAGACAAACAAGAGGAAAAATTGACTAAAGAATGCATCATAGGTGATAGAGTTCTCACAAGATATAAAATTCTCTCAACCACTCAAGTGTTTGGGTTACTGTTTACACTTAAAGCACATCATGAAAGCTAGCACTACCAAATGTTTGACAAGCCTCTAACATCTGTATTTGAAACACATGCACATAATGATCAAAAGGTCTTTAAGGTTGTAACTCAACAAAATATCATTAACTTTTATCATCACTCTCTTTGCTCACATCACAATCATTTTCCTCATTTATGTTTTTTTTTCATTGTTTTCATTTTTTTAATTTTTATTTTATTTTGATTCTTTTTTTTTTTTTTACTTTTCTATTTTTGATTTTTTTGTTGTTGATGAAAATCAAATCTAACCAACAAACAAGTTGAGCACTCCCACACTTATTTAAAGAAGGACTCCTTTATCCCCCAAGATTGGGTCTGTTCATTGTTTTTCATTTTAAGGCTTGTAATGAGATATAAAACAAAGAATGGGGAAATTAGGCTCAAAGGGGCTTAAACAAATGGATAATTGTAGGGTAAACTTATTTGGCCGGTAGCTTAAAAAGAAACAAATGCCTAGATTGAAGGTGCAAACACGAGAAGGGGAGTTCAATTGTGTTTGCCAAAGTTGACAACTTTTTTATAATTTACAAATAAATAAATAAACTAGTTTGGTTTTGGTGACTTACTTGGAGTAAAAGCAAGCAGATTCAGAGATAGCAAGCAATGAATGCATAAATAATTTGACACGTAGATTTATCCTGGTTCACCACTTACTTGGCTACATCCAGTCCCCTCATTCAGAAGGCTTTAATCCACTAATTCAAATACCTTAAATTACAAAGCACCTGACCCTCCAAGTCAATCTTCCCAAACATATTGACAACCCCAGACTTTTGAGGAACTAACCACCTTAACCCTACAAGCCAAGTCTTCTCCTAACAACCTGACAACCCCAGATTGATCAAATCTTAATTAAATATTCTTCAAATCTTGATCAAATCTTCTTCAAATCTTAATCAAATCTACAAATCATGATCAAACCGTCTTCAAATCTTAACTAAATCTTATTCAAATGTTGATAAAATCTTCTTCAAAAATTATTCAAATCTTAAATTTTATTCAATTACATGAATTTTCTTTCATACTCTTTGAAGTCAAATATGTTGTTTTCATAAAATACTTTTGTTAACATCAAAATTCTAAATGTAAAATCAACTTGCTTCCAACAATCTCTCCATTTTTTATGATGACAAAACTTGTATTTTTTATAACAACTTTTATTTATATTTATATGACCCCCCCCCCCCTACCTTAGGGCTCCCCATAAGTCTTAGTATCCTTTTCTCCCCATATTATCAAATATATTTCTCCCCCTTTTGTCATCAGACAAAAGGACTTGAAAGTGACAATGTCTCTTTTTTTTATTTAGTTTTTCTCCTCTTTTTTTTTTTGTTAGTTTTTTTTAATAAAATAAATATAACATAATACAAGAAAATATAATAACTGGTGTAAAACTAAACTACTTTGAAGTGATCACAACATCAGTCACGTATGAAGGTAAGGTTTAGGTTTTTCTTGATGAAGTCAAACCTATCTTCAGGTAGTGGTTTGGTGAATATGTCAGTTCATTGGTGTTCAATGTCTACAAATTGAATGTTTAATACTCCTTTTTGAACAAAGTCTCTAATAAAAAGGTGTTTGATCTCTATGTGTTTAGCTCTAGAATGTAGGATATGGTTTTGTAGTCTTCAAGTTGATGTTTCATCCAAAGTAGTTGAGGACTACAACGAGTTGCTTAAATGTACTCAGCCTCTTTGACTTTGCTAAATTTGTAAGCCTATGAAGAACTTAAGTTCTCCCATCATACTCATTTGATATTCAAGCTACATCAATTTAGAAAATTCTTGCCGTTGGAGCAAATTTCCCAGTGTTCTCAATGCCCTCTTGCTGACTATAGCCTTGTGCGACAAGTCTTGCCTTGTTTCTGACCACTTCACCTTTTTCATTTAGCTTGTTTCTAAAAACCAACTTGGTTCTAATAATGTTCTTCTATGGTCTAGGTACTAGATCCCAAACTTCATTCCTCTAAAATTCATTTAACTCTTCTGGAATTGCAATAATCTGCCCATCATCTGCCAATGCGTCATCAACAGTGGTAGGCTCCATTAACAATAGTGAGTCAAACAAAGTGGTATCTTTTAATGATGATTTGATCCTCAAAGGATCACTTGAACTTCCAATGAGATGAGATGTCTTGTACTTCCATCCAAATCTTCTTTTTGACATATCTTAACTGATTCTAACTTGATTAGATTCATCATTTGAAGATTTGTCATCTTCCAATATTTATGCATTTGTTTCCTCTGGTTCTGGTAAACCTGCAGTATCTTGAACTTGCTTTGACTTTTTAATGTCAAGCTGTTTGTCATATAACATAATATAAATCAGATAATTGAAGAATAAAATTAATAGAGCCAAAAAATTAGTGATGTTTCTAGCGGTTTCTACTTGTTTCTGAATACCAAACTTGTATGCTACTTCTACTGAAGTATTCAGATTATGTGGATCTCCTTGTTCCTCTAAATTTTTTTATAACCTGCAAAATACTTATCTATCTTTGATTTTGAAGATCAAGCTTCTTGTTGTCACAGTAAACATAATATCATACAATAATTAAATTTAATAACATAATATCATACAATAAGTAAACATAATAACATAATATCCCTCTTAGTTCTTCTTTTCTAGTTTTTCATATTTTGCATATTCTTTGATTAAAGAGTCTGGATTAAGGTATTTGAATTCTCGTACAGGTTTATAGTTGTGATGACTTTGATTGGAGTGTTCAAAGAAGTCTCTTTACTATGATTATTCATCTGACACTTCTGTTTCTACTAATGCATCGGGTTCCTCTGGTAATTTTGGAACTGAAGGTAATTCTGATTATTCTGGTAGTTTCGATTATGTTGATATGTATGATTTCTCTACCTACTTTGATTTTGTTGATATGGTGATTTCTCTGCTAGTTTTTATTATGTTGATGCTTTAGATTTTTCTGATATTTCTTGTTCATCATATGGTTTTGGTTCTGGTAAGTTTTGTGTTGACCAATCCTTCTTCCACCAGAGTTAGTAGACTTCTGTTTGGCAGGGCTCGGAACATAGACCTTTTTCCCTTCATATATTGCAAGCATCCATTGACATGCCACCACTATTGGTGTTTCAATTTGGTTGCTTAGAACATCTGCAACATAAATAATTTTATCATTTGGCACCCAAATCTGGTTGAGTCCTGGTTTGTTATATCTTAAAGATTTCTTGTCTTTCTTTGTGGTTAGCATAGGGCAAGATATTTTAGTGTGACCTTTCTTATAGCAAATAGTAAATAAATCATCATAGAGAATAAACTTAGATTCAATTACTTTTTCTTGAAATCCTATTCCTCTTTTACCATTCCTACTAACCCCATAAATCATAGATGCATATTTGCTTCTTTCCATACCATTATCAATAAAATCTGGAAATACTTCTTCATGCTTATCAGAGTTACATGTGGTATTTTCAATTGATGTTGAACTGTAATTACTTTTCAAAGTTAGATTTTCAGCCTTAAGTTCAGCAATATCAATTTTCAGATTTGCATTTTCTGTTTTAAGTTCAATAATATTAGTTTTCAGAGTTGAATTATTTGTCTTAAGTTCAGTAATATCAGTTTTCCGATTTGGATTCTCTATTTTAAGTTCAGTAATATCAGTTTTCATATTTGTATTTTCTGTTTTAAATTTAGTTCTTTTATTCTTTAAAACATTAACTTTTTCAATTAGATTTGTGTTTTCTTTCCTATGTGTTTTCAATTTTAAAGACAATTTGTGATTAATATTTAAAAAAATCATTTATAGCAGTAATTAACTCAGATCGAGTAAATTCAGAAAATTTCTCAATTCCTTCATTTGTTGATTCACTAAATCGAGACATGTTGAACCTTTATATCTTTCCTCAAACATTGCTAAGTGCTTAGCCTTGAGACCAAGCTCTGATGCCAATTGAAGGTGCCAACACGATAAGGGGGTAGAAGTAATCAGATTCAGAGATAGCAAGCAATGAATGCATAAATAATTTAACACGTAGGTTTACCCCGGTTCACCACTAACTTGGCTACACCTCATTCAGAAGGCTTTAATCCACTAATAAAAATACCTTGAATTACAAAGCACCTGAACCTCCAAGTCATTCTTCTCAAATAGCTTGACAACCCCAGACTTGTGAGGAACTAACCACTTTGACCATATAAGCCAAGTCTTCTCCTAACAATTTGACAACCCAAGATTGATTAAATCTTCTTCAAATACACATTTATTTATTTATAATAATAATAATTATTATTATTATTATTATTATTTGATATCCTATGATAAATAAAATCCTAAATAATACCCCCACACTTAAATTACACATTGTCCTCAATGTAAGTAACAAGTATAAAATAAGAGTAAGGAAAGGGAGCTCCCTGTTCAAACTTCAGTGTAGGTGAGCTTTTCCAAGGAGAATTATTCTATGGTAGCATCGTCAAGCACATAGCTCTCATAGAATAGCTTGAGGCGTTATCCATTTACTTTGAACATTTTGTCGGTGTTTTCACTTTTATTTCCACTACACCACGAGGAAAAGTGTTAGTAACAATAAAAGGGCCAATCCACTTGGATCGAAGATTCCCAACCATAAATTTTAGACGGGAGTTGAACAGTAAAAAAAATTGGGACAATGGAAAATTTCTTCCTATAAGTCATCTTATCATGAAAGTACTTAGTTTTCTCCTTTTAGATTTGGGAGTTTTCTAAAGCTACAAGTCTAAGTTCTCCAAGTTGCTGGAATTTAAGTTTTCTCTCCAAACCTGCTTTCTCCATCTCAAGGTTAAAGATCTTGACTTCCCAATAAGCATGGTGCTATATTTCCACTGGGAGGTGGCATGCCTTACCAAACACAAGTCGACAAGGGGAGATCCCTATTGATTTTTTGTAGTCTGTTTTATGAGCCCAAAGAGCTTCTTCTAGCCTGCTGCTACAGTCATTCCTTCTTGTTTGGCTGCACCATTTTTTCTAAGATCTGTTTGATTTTCCTATTTGAGATTTCAGCTTGCCCATTAGTTTGGGGATGATAAGGTGTAGAAACTCTATGCACAACCCCATATTTTTAAAGCAAAGTGTCCATAGTGCAGTTGAAAAATTGAGTGCTTTGATCACTTATGATGGCTCGGGGTATTCCAAACCTGCAAAAATTATTTTTTATGACAAAACCTGCAAAAACTTTAGAATCATTAGTCCTAATGGGTATGGCCTCCACCTTCTTCGAAGCATAGTCAACAACAAGTAAAATGTAGACAAAATCAAAAGAGTGATTGCCCCACACATCAAAATCAAAATCAAAATCAAATGAAGGTATGGCCTCCACCTTCTTCGAAGCAATTGCCCCACACATCAAATACTTCACAGAAAAGCATAGGTTGTTGAGGCATCTCATACCAACGAGTGATTGTTGTTCCTGCTATTTGGCACTGTTCACAAGTTTGGTAAATCTCAAAATCATCCTTAAACAAAGTGGGCCAAGTGAAACCCTGATTCTAAGACTTTTCTTGCTATCAATTGAGAACCCAAATGTCCCCCTACTTGGCAAGCATGACAAAAATGAAGAATGGGTTGAGCCTCATGGTGGGGGACACATTACATAATCACATAATCACCACAGAATTTCCACATATATGGATCATCCC
>NC_021162.2:28041847-28059264 GCF_000331145.2 Cicer arietinum | reverse complement strand
AAATTGGGCCATAGTGGAAGTGTTTTTAATTGGGGGGGGGGGGGTCCTTATCCAATTCTTTTCTTCTCCAATGATCTGCCACCAGATTCTCAGCTCCACTCTTATCTTTAATCTCCAAATCAAATTCTTGGAGCAACAAGACTCATCGGATCAATCTTGGTTTTGCTTCTGATTTCTTCATCAAGAACTTCAGAGCTACATGGTTAGTAAAACACAACTACCTTGGAACCTAGGAAATATGATCTAAACTTATCAATAGCAAACACAATAGCTAAAAGTTCCTTATTAGTGATAGTATAATTAGCTTATGCAGAATCTAAGGTCCTAGAAGCATAATATATAACATGGACAATCCTATCAAACCTTTGTTCAAGGACTTCCCCCACTGTATAATTAGATGCATCACACATAATTTCAAATGGGAGGGTCAATTTGGGTGGCTGAATGATGGGAGTGGAGGTCAAAGTTGCCTTTAAGAAATTAAACTCCTTATTGCATTTGTCATCAAAGGTGAAAGTGACATCTTTTTGCAGCAAATTTGATAGTGGAAGAGCTATTTGTCTGAAGTCTTTGATAAAGCGCATGTAAAAACTTACATGGCCAAGAAAAGAACGAATCTCGCAGACGCATGATGGGTAAGGAAAATTAGAAATCACATTAATCTTGTCAGGATCCACTTCCATCCCCTTCTTAGATATCACATGTCCTAAAACTATGCCATGTTCAACCATAAAATGACATTTTTCATAATTTAGCACAAGGTTAGTTTCAATGCATCTATGTAAAACTTTAACTAAATTGTTGAAGCATACATCAAATGACGAACCATATACAGTAAAATCATCAATGAAAACTTCTATACAATTTTCTATGAAATCAACAAAAATACTAATCATGCAACGTTGGAAAGTTCCACGAAAGGGAAAAGTGAATATGGTCTTTTCTTGGTCCTCTGGTGCAATATGGATATGAAAATAACCTAAAAAACCATCAAGAAAACTATAATGTGACTTACTAGCTAACCCGTTCAAGCATCTGATCAATGAATGGTAAAGGAAAATGATCTTTTCTAGTTGCCTGGTTTAGTCTCCTATAATCGATGCATACCCTTCAACTGTTCTGCACTCGTGTGAGGATAAGTTCATTATTCTCATTTCTAACCAATGTGAGTCTGGTTTTCTTAGGGACTACTTGTACAAGACTCACCCACTGACTATCAGAGATGGGGTATATGATTCATGCTTGTTAGAGCTTGATCACTTCTTTTTCCACAACTTCTAGAATTAAGGGGTTCAGTCACCTTTTGGGATGCCTAACTGATTTTACCCCGTCCTCCAGTAGTATCTTATGCATACACATGGATGGGCTAATACTAGGAATATCAGAAAAGTTCCATTCGATTGTTTTCCTGTGTTTTCTCAAAATCTTCAACAACCTCTCTACCTGTTTATCTTCAAGTTTGGCTGAGATAATCATCGGTAACTTTCAACATCCTTCTCGATATGGATATTTCAAAATTTTAGGGAGTGGTTTAAGCTCTAGAGCTAGTGGCTGCTCAACGAAGGGCACAATACTAATGACCGAAGCTAAATCTGCAAAATCAATTATGTTAGTGGAAATATCAACACAATGATCAACCTGTAAAACAACTTCGATCTCAACATACATAGAGCACAACTGATTATCTATGCAGAAATCACAAGTATAAGTATAATCAAAACCAGACATCGAAGGAAAATCAGTAGCAAAAATTAGTAGGCGACCTGTTGGACTTAGTCTCTCCCTGCATGTCCATAATGTAAAAATCTGCAGAAAATATCAATTCATTAACTCGAACAAGCATTGCTCTTGTTCGCCAATTGAATGATAACACCTGTACTTTGTAAAGGTCCAAGAGCAAGAAAGTTAAAAATAGATGTAGGTATAACATTAATGGATGCTCATATATCTAACATGGCATTTTCAAATTGACTATTGCCTATGGTACACGGGATGGATAAAGTTCCTGGATCTTTGCATTTATGGGGTATGGGCTAAATAAGGGCTGAAACATTGCTCCCCATATTTACTCTTTCATTACCTTTTAACCTTCTCTTGTGTGTGCACAACTCTTTCAAAAATTTGGTATATCTTGGAATCTGTTTAATTGCTTCAAGGAGGGGAATGTTCGTTTCCACCTTCCTAAATGTATCCAAGATCTCTTTGTACCTATTTGCCTCGTCCATTTTCTTAGTCTTCACTGCCCTTTGAGGGAAAGGAAATGTATATTTAGTTCAACATCAGTAGTTTCAGTTTTAGGTACCAAAGTATCCTCAACAACTTTGTTATTTTTCACATAAGCAATTTCAAATTGATTTGTTATCTCAACGGCTTTTCCAGACCTTAAGGTAATTGTACTGACATTAGAAGCATTTGGATTTACTACTAACTGGACAGGTAGTTGGTTTGATCTCCAGGTTGGGATGATTTCTCCAACTAGGATTGTACCTGTTAGATGACATATCATAGTTGGCTTACGGATCGTATGTGTCTGCTGCATATGCTTGAGGAGCATCAACAATTTGATCTTCCTACAATGTAGGACATGAATATTAGGATGCTCTGTAGAAGTGCTAATACCTTAGACCCTTGTTGCTTGGGTTTTACCTATTACCAATTTTTTTACTAAAGATGTAAGCTCATCATTATGCTTTCTAGATTCTTGTGGGAAGAAGCCTGAATTTCGTTTCACACCCTTTGTCAACACTTTTGAGTTGCTTCTGATTGTAAACTGTTGAGATCTTGACTGTTTCTAACTTGATTAGATTCATTCTCTAAAGATTTGTCATCTTTTGGCTTGTCTACATTTGCTTCGTCTGGTTCTAGTAAACCTGTAGTATCCTCAACTTGCTTTGACTTTTTAAGGTCAAACTGTTTGTCATATAAAAAAATATAAATCAGATAATTGAAGAATGAAATCAATACAATCAAAACAACAAATTTGTTTCTAGTGGTTTCTGCTTGTTTTCTGAAAATCAAACTTGTATGCTACTTCTACTGAAGTGTTCAGATTATGTAGATCTCCTAGATTATGTGTTCAAATTAAGCTTCTTGTTATCACAATAAATATACTATAACACAATAATTAAATTTAAAGAAAGATATAACCTATATGTCAACAATTTCAGTTTTACTCTAAAAACCCTTTTATTTATTCTTTTTTGGTTTTCAGATTTCGAATTTTCATATTATCTGATTAGAGGATCTGGATGAAGAGATTTGAATTCCCATCTAGTTTTGTAGTCTTGATTAATTTGATTGAAGTGTTCAAAGAAGTCTCCTAATTTTGATTGTTAATCTGACACTTCTATTTCTCCTGATATATCAGGTTACTCTAGTAATTTTGGAACTAATGGTAATTTTGATTCTTCTGGTAGTTCCAGCTCTATTGATATGTGTGATTTCTATGCCGTTTTTTATTTTTTTATTTATATATTTGTGATTTCTCTGTCAGTTTTAATTATGTTGATACTTCTAATTTTTCTGATATTTCTAGTTCATCATATTGTTCTGGTTGTGATAGATATTGTGTTGATCGGTCATTCTTCCACCAGAGTTAGTTGGCTTTTGTTTGTTAGGTCTTGGAACCTAAACTTTTTTCCCTTCATATATTTCAAGCATCCATTGATAAGGCACCATGACTGGTGTTTCAATTTGGTTGCCTAAAACATCTACAACATAAACAATTTCATCCTTTGGTTCCCAAATCTGGTTCCGTCCTAATTTGTTAGTTATTAAAAGGTTTCTTGTCTTTCCATGTGGTTTGCATAGGACAAGATATTTTAGTGTGACCTTTCTTATAGAAAATAGTACATAAATAGTCTGAGGGAATAAATTTAGGTTCAATTATTTTTTCTTAAAATCTTATTCCTATTTTACCATTTATACTAACACCATAAATCATAGATGCATACTTGCTTCTTTCCATACCATTATCAAGAAAATCTTGAAATACTTCTTCATGCTTATCAGAGTTATGGGGTATTTTCAATTGATGTTGAACAATAATTTCTTTTCAGAGTTAGATTTTCAGTCTTAAGTTCAGCAATATCAGTTTTCATATTTGCCTTTTTTTTTTTTTTTTAAGTTCAGTAATATCTGTTTTTAAAAAAAGCATTATATATCTTAAGTTCAGTAATATTAGTTTTCCGAGTTGCATTTTATGTTTTAAATGCAGTACTTTGATTCTGTAAAACATTAACTTTTCAGTTAGATTTGTATTTTCTTTGTTAAGTGTTTTCGGTTTTAAACACAATTTGTAATTCTTATTTAAAAAAATCATTTATAGCAGTAATTAAATAAGATCGAGTAAAGTCAGATAAAACCACAATTTCTTCACCTATTGATTCACTTCCAAAGTCAGAATCTGTGTTGGATCTAGAGACAAAGTTGGTATAAACCATCAGAGCCAAATCTACGTGTTCTTCATCATTAGAGGATTCATCAGAATCATCCCATGTAGCCATTAGACTCTTCTTCTTGGGTCTAGAATATGTCCTATGTGTTTCCTTTTCTCCGTATTTGGACATTCTAACCCGATATGTCCAGTTTCATTGCATCCATATCAGATGATGATTTTCTTGTCATATTTATCATCGTTTTCTCAACTAGATTTCCTAGAATATCTTTGGAGAAATTTCTTCTTTCTGTTGTGCCACATCTTCTGAACTTTTCTGCATATAAACGGAAGTTCCTCTTTCTTTTGAGTCTCCATTCTCACCATCTGAATCATTATCCTATGATTCTGTTGTTGCCTTCAGAACTTTCTTTTGCTTGGTTTTCAAAGCCAAGGTTTGTTGCTTCTTCTTGGGCTTGTCTTGTGCAAGCTCAATTTCATGTGAACTGAGAGAGCTGATAAATTCTTCCAGCTTAAGAGTATTCAGATACTTTGCTTCTTGAAACGTAGTGATCTTAGGTTTCCACTTGCTTGTCAGACTCCTTAGTATTTTCTTCACATGATCAGTAGTAGTATAACTCTTTTCAAGTACTTTTAATCATGAGACCAGAGTATGGAATCTGGAAAACATTGTTTCAATGTCTTCATCTTCTTCCATCTTCAATAACTCATACTTATTGACTAGGCACTACAACATTTTTGCTTTTCAACAACATTTGAAAAAAGTTGTCAAAAAACACGAAAAAATGTTTCCAAAGAGAATCGGAAAAAATTTTCATGTGTCTCATATGCAAGCGTTGCCTAATACTTTTGGCAATATTTTTCTCACACTATTTGGCACACTATTTATAAACATTGCCTAAATTATAGGAATAGGGAACAATTATTCAACACATCTAAGGCAACATTTTTTATTGTTGTCATAGCGTACAACAATTGATAAATTAAGTACATGCCTAACAAAAAACATCATCCAAAATCATCCATAAATTAGTCATCCAATTCTTCAAGTGCATCTTCTTCAGATTCATTATCTACGTTGTACATTTCAAATTCATCATCTTGAAATTTATCACCTACATTGTCATCTTGAAATAATTCATTATCATTTTCATCATCTCCATTGATACCTTGCAGCATAAAAAAAGAAAAGAAAAATAGATGATGAAACAAAACTCGCAAGAAGTAATAAACGCAAAACACACACAGAAAAATACAAAACACGCAAATAGAACAGCGAATAGAAACATAAAAATGCACACAAAACTGAATCTCATTAAACACATACTGATACAGAATCGGGCAAAACAACAAGCAAAACATACAAAAATAACCGCAAAAAAAAAATTCAATAGTGAATCATTTTCCAACTCAACATTGAAACAAAACTGAAACCAAAATTCAGGATATGTTTTCAAAATCACCACCAACATCGATAAGTTTATCATTAATATTTTATACTTATAATCATTCAAAATAGACACATTGCAATCACTATTTATTTATTTTTGAATAACATCACAATCACTATTAGACCAAAAATAAGATGTGCTATTAGACTCCAAAATAAGGTTCAATAACATCTCTAAACATCTCAAACAACAAGCCATCAATATCTTCAGATGATGTGTCATCATTAGTATCATCATCAACATCCATAAGACTTTAATCGTCACCATGGTAATTCCATTATGTGTATCCCTTTATAAATCCTTTGCTACACAAATTGTCATACACTATAGATCTTTTTTACCAACTATCATTGCAACACAAAGCACATGGGCACAAAATATGGTCTCCTTTAACCATTTCTTTGGTGAATGCAATATCCAAAAAGTAATTAACGCCATCCTTGTAACCTTGACTATGTGGAGGCAAGTCCATCCAAACCTTCTTTATCATGTTTGATTTACTAAAAAGATATCAATTTATTACTATAAGTATATAAGGGAATATGTACTTTAATGAAATATAAAGGGTGTATTGGATCATAATGCATCCCCTAAAGCTAATAATCATAAATTTGAATTAAACTAATAACCACAAATATGAAAAATATAGGTATCTCAATATTTTGTAGCACAATTTCAAGTCCTTTTTGCCTGGCTTGAAAGCTCAAGCACAAGTCATAATTTTATCATCTTAACCATCAAAAACAATCAGTAACCTATAACATTAGAGATCAAAATGATATCAGTGTTGACAACCATAAAAAAATGAACAAAAAGGAAGACCTACCAGAGAAGGATTGCAAAACAAACAAAAAACATGATATGAAAAATAGACATACGCATTGGAATTTTGTGGCAGAGTTGCATATTTTTTAAATAAGGTTTTTGAAGTTGACGTTTTTAACTACTTAAGTGGAATAAAGTGCAGCCCTACCTTTAGTACAATGATGTTGCATATGTTCTGCTATGATATTTCATAGACCATGGTAATTTCATATTCATACTTTGTGTGATAAAATCCACTCTCAAATTTTTTGCTTGGTTAAAGTTCCACTAATTTGATAATTAATTTTCAAGATGTGAACCACAACTATATCAGGGAATAGAAAAATAATAATCAACACAAAAAATTAAATGTATTGTATTTCCTAGTTCCTACAACATAAAGCAAAATATTATATGCTTAATTATGGCTTCAAAATTATGATGAACGAAAACCAAATTTTGAACAGAAACGACCAACAAAACAAAGCGAACAAGAAAAGAAAAACAAAATAAAACGAATCAGAGCAAACATCAAAGCAAAAATAAACACAATAAACAAAATAGGGAAGATGAACCCTAAACCAAACATTGTACAGAGCAATCAACATAACATAGCAGCAAACATGCAAACGCGAAAATATGAACAAAGATGCAAACCTGTCAGTACACGACGTCGACGAATAGGAGATGAACACCGGAGAATAGGAGAAAGAACGAGTGGAAAACGACGCAAACTATGCTCTTGTTAACGAAGGAGAAATCGTGTTGACGGAGGGCGTGAATGAAGGAGAGATCGCATTGACGGAGGGGGTGAATGAAGGAGAGATCGTGTTGACGGTGATGAAGAATATGATTGATGGCACAATGTGTTCATGATTTAGGGATTTAGTGAAAAAAGTTTGACGATATGTTGATGATTTAGGATTATTGGAAACTAGCCTAGCCTAACATTTCATTAATTTTCTTCTTCTGCGTCGACGTTACACTTTCTTTTCTTTTTCTTTAACTTGATTTTATTTTATATAATAAAAATATAATATAATTGTAAATATTAAAAATATTATATATATATATATATATATATATATTATTAATATATTATTTTGAGGGAATTATTCCTGCAAAAAAAATTCATGAATGTTAAATTTTTAAATAACATTTTATAATTTGTCTTTTATTCAAAACAAGGTAACAATCGAAAAATGTTCCTAGAAATGCATAAGAGAACAATTATCAAATATTTCCATAGAGTTATCATAGGGACATTTTAAAATTGTGCCCAAAAGTATTTTAGAGAACGTTTATATGGTGTTGCAAAAACAATACTGACAACAGACATAAAATGTTGCCTTATCTATTTTTAGGCAACATTTTATACATGTTGCTTAAAAAAACATTGTCAGAGACCATAAATGTTGTAGTGAGGAGGTTGGCCTTTGCTTCTTGAAATTTCTTACTTCCTTCATAAGTTAGAATCAGACTATCATAAATACTATTTGTCACCTCCTTGTCGGTGCACTTGTCAAACCCCTCGAAGGTTATTGCATTTATCATTAATGTTTTGGACTTATGATGCATCTTGTACATATTCTTTTGATCAACATTCATCTCCTTTCTTGGAATTTCAGTACCGTCATTATTCTTTGGAGTAGTATAACCATCTTCCTTCAACGTGTGCTTCCAGTACTCAAAACGTTCTCCATCAAACAGAGATGATTTGTTGATATTTTCTCTAGTAGCTTCTTCAATGAATCTAGACATGTTGAACCTTTGGATCTTTCCTCAAATATTGTAAAGTGCTCAACCAATAGTATGTTAAAAAAGAATGTTTCCTACACTTCACTCATAAGTTAGAGAAGAATATGATGACTTAGAATATAAAAGTGGATGAGACAAAGTGGATAGTAATAGCCAAATTTTGTATTTCATTTTGTTCAAAATGACACAATTTATAGAAAACAATGTCAATTGGAATTGAGTTAAATCTATTTTCTTGAAAAATTGCATCTCTTGACTCAATCACTATGTTAATAGGATATGAGTCATTAGATTCAATAACCATGAATCTATATGCCATGCTATTTTCAGCATAGCCTAGAAATACACTTATTATTCCTCTTTCTCCCGATTTCTTTCTTTTTGATCCAAGAACCTTAACAATTGCTCTACAACCCCAAAATTTTATATAGTTGAGATTGAGTTTTCTTTTCTACCAAATTTTATATAGGGTTATCTTGTTCCTTTTATTAGGAACTCTATTTAACAAATAACATGCAGTTAGTATGGCTTCACCCCAATGACCTTTTGATAAACCATAATAGGATAACACGTCATTCACAATTTCTTCTAATACCCTATTTTTCCTTTCTATAATTCCATTTTGTTGTGGGGATTATGGTGCAGTTGTTTGATGCACAATACTAGTGGACTCAAAATAATCAGGACGATAGAATTATTCACCCTTATCACTTCTAAAACACTTAATAAAAGTTTCATGTTGAAATTCTACTTGTGCTTTAAATATTTTAAATTTGTCTAAAACTTTATTCTTAGAGTGCATTAGATAAACATAATAGGATCTAGTGCAATCATTAATAAAGGTGACCAAATATTTTTTACCACCAATTGTAGGCAAACTATGTAAATCGAATACATCAGAGTGAATTAAATCTAATAACTTAGAACTTCTTTCAAATATTTTAAAATGTTGTCTTGAGATTTAGTTAATATG
This sequence comes from Cicer arietinum, assembly GCF_000331145.2. Classification (NCBI taxonomy): domain Eukaryota; kingdom Viridiplantae; phylum Streptophyta; class Magnoliopsida; order Fabales; family Fabaceae; genus Cicer; species Cicer arietinum. The sequence goes on along the minus strand of NC_021162.2, from coordinate 28,049,882 downwards.
CAAGTTGTACATGAATTTGAATTTTTGTCAAAAGTCAGAATTAAATTTGATTTCATCATATCATTCAATATTCTAAAGTTAACATGTCCTAATCACATATGCAAGAAATCATATTATTATAGTTACTACCAACAATAAATTTGAACATTTTCTCACAAAGGTACCTTCCATACAAACATACCCTCTTTAAAGAGAATATATTTATCTCTCTCAAATATACATTTGAAACCATAGGTATTAAGTAAAGGTACAAAAATCAAGTTTTACCTAACTTCGGGAGCATAAAATGCATATTTAAGAGTAAGTGTATTTCATGAAGTGAACTCAATTTCTACTGTTCATTATTCTTTGACTTTGACAGTTGAGGCATTTCCCATGTACAAAACACTTCCATCTTCTACATCAATGTTCTTGAACCGTTCTCTATTTTTGCACATATGATGGGTAGCATCAGAGTCTATCCACCAAGAATCAACATCTTCAATCATGTTGAGTTCAAAAATGAAAACAACAAGATTATCTTTTACTGCACTTGAATTCTTCTCTTTATCAAGAACCTGCACTCATTTTTAAAGTGTCATGGTTTTCCACAATGATAACAACTTCTTTTTCTTTTCTTTCTTTTTTCATCATTACCATTGTGTTTTTCATGAGATTTATCAAAATCTCCATTTCTTTTCTTAAAAGTTTTGCTTCAATTTCCTTCCTCTATTACATGGACCTTTTCATGAGAAAATTAGTTTTTAGTATCCTCTTGTGTACGGTACTCTTCTTCTAAACGAAGGTGATTCTCCAATTTCCCAAGAGATATGTCATTTTTCTTAAGTTTCATGGTTATATTAAAATCTTTCCACGAAGGTGGAAGTTTGTCTACTATGAAGGATACACTAATGATTTCACTCTTGTGCATCTGATGTTATATGTAGTTATTAAGAATGCATTTGTTCCATTACTGATTTATTATAAACCATTTTATAATTATTGAATTGAGAAACAAGAAACTTCTTATTTGTAACGTCTTCTTGCATATATCCTAACTGTAATTTATCCCATAGTTCCATTACATAATGACTACTTTGATATATATATATATATATATATATATATATATATATATATATATATATATATATATATATATATATATATATATATATATATATATATTGAATAAGGAGTCATACATACCATTGAGAATATAGCCTATGCATATAAAAAGTCATCATTGTCCCACTTTTGCCTCTCTTTTGTTTCTGTTAATGTTTCCATTTCCTTCTCTAGTTGCCTTGTGGTGTTCAGAACATACACCAACTTCAAAGTTGTAAGAAGTAATTTCATCTTTTTCTGTCAACGAATAAAATTTCCTCCATCGAATTTCTCCAACTTCAAAAATTCAGAATCATTTCTTTGAGTGATGCAGCCATTGGTTGAAAATAAAATCGAATCTAAAGATTGTTGGATCTATTGGTGACCATTGCTGCTAGATTTTAACAATGAAGTTATTGATGAAGATTATATGTAGCAAATTCCAAAGTGTGTTGTTACACTAGTCTTTTGGTTCGATTCGCCCCCACCAATCAAATGCAAATAGGATGAACAACGAATCGCCTTCAAGGTACTTTGGAAAACCTTGATATGATTTGCACAAACACACCAAGACTATATTTCAACAGTATGTTAAAAATGAATATTTCCTACACTTCACTAATGCATTAGAGAAGAATATGATGGCTTAGAATATAAAAATGGATAAGACAAAGTGGATAGTAGTGGCTAAATTTCGTATTTCATTATGTTCAAAATGATACAATTTATAGAAAAATAATGTCACTTGTGGAAGAGATACAACTCTTGAAAAAAGAGTTTATGCCATTTTGTTTGTGAAAAGGCGTATACAAATAACGTTCATATTTAATTGAATAGTTGTAAGAATCTAGTGGTTGAACAAAGACACGTTTTCCTACAGGAACTGTGTTTGAATTCCAACACTTTTTCAGTTAAACATGAGACATACAACCACTGAACCAACAACTCTGTCATGTCAATTAAAAACGTTGATACATACATATATTCACTAATACTTTAGAAATGTATTACAAAAATCATTCTCTCAACTAAGATCATACAACCAAATCGATTATGCTGATCAAAATCAACTAACATGCAGCGACGAATCTTTTTGGGAGCAGGCAAAGGCCACAGTATCCCTTGTATTTTTAGTTTTTTAATATATATAATAACTATATATTATCAATTATTTTTTTATATATATAATAACAATAGATTATCAAAATAATAGTGATAAATTATTAAAATATCCTCACACCTTTATGGTTTTGAGAAACTGACATCGCATTTCGCATCTCCCATCTCCATCTATGTACCTCTCCTCTATCAGATATCTGCTCAATTTGTTCTTCCTCTCTTAAAATTTATACTAATAAAATTACACAACAAGCTCAATAATAGATAAACTACCTAATATCGAAGGATAAACTAACTAATTTTGAACAGACAAACTCTAAAACTCTAGTTAGCAATTCAACTACTAACTATTAGCAAACTTTTACATGTTAACCATTAATATATGATATAGTGTGATACTATTTTTTAATTGTGAATTGTTTTAACTAATATGTGTATTTTTTTAGGAGTGACACAATGTTTAAACATAAGAAAATTGATGCATTTTTCAAGAAGATAGTTTTCGTCAAAGATGAAAATTGTAAAATGGATATATTTTATTTGAATTGTGTGAAGTTCTAAAAGCTTGTGTGAATTGTGTGACTTGTGATAATTGAAATTCTAACTTTTGCAACTTGTCTACTATGTATGAACTATGTGAAACACTAAGTGTGAAATCTTATATAAATTTGACTAATTTTCATTATTTTTAACTATTTTAATTATTTAAATAATTTGCAAAATTATTTATTTTTAAATTAAAATTAAATTATTTAAAATGATTAGTAAGATACAAATAAATTTCAAAAAAAAGCCACAACAAAACATTCATCCATTAATATCCAAATAAAATATAAAATAACAATGAAAAGTAATCTATATATTCTCACTAATTCACGCCCTCTATCATTGTGATTGTTGTTAAACTATAAAATAGCATTAAATGTTAAACTATCCTAATCAAGATTCAGGAGTTTGATACCACCAATAGAAAAAATATATGGTTCATATATTTGATAAAAGGAGGACCACAAGACTAAGGTGGAGCAGATGATGATTATGCTAAAAAATACTGATGCGTAGATATTTGATTAAAATCAAGTGGATGATTACCATGCGACGACAATGGCATATCTGGTCAATATATACCTTTGCACATTTTTGGTAAGCTTATATCTCATTCAAGAAAAATACCTTAGAAATATTTATAAGATTTAAGTATTATAATTTATAGACTTTTATTTATTGTTAATTATGTGTTTTTAGTAATATTAAATTAGGAGTAAGGTAGAATAAGGAAGTAGTAGTATTAACAAGTTAAAGTGGCAAAGATAGAGCTGGCCACCTTTACTTCTTTCTCTCTTTCTCCTTCTTTCACGTGTTGTAACCCATCTCCCACCTTCATTATCTCTCATTTTCCAATAACACACTCTAAAAACATTATGAAAATACCAATACCAGTTACTGTTCACCTTCTTTTCCAAATCCTCCATTTTCATTCATTCCCAAATCCTGCAAATACTAAAAGTTCACTAAAATCCCCAAAGTTGCCCAGTAACCTTGCATGTGAGAATCTACCTCTTCATCCTTGCGAATCAACTCAAATCAGTGAAGTAGGGAAATCGTCTGTAAGAGGAGCTTAGAGTTATTTCAAACCAAAATCATCTTCTTCTTTAGTGTCGTTTGTGTGAGTTATGTTACATTAACTTATATTTAGCATGAGGGTTATGGAGGATTTATTCATTGATATCCTTTATTTCTTGTCAGAAACTATTTTGGGGATTTTAAGGGTTAAAAGAATTTAGATGTTTGAGAGAAAGAAAATCTTAAGCATATAGGTGGTTTAAATATGCACCTAAATGATTTAAATTGACATGCATGTGGTTTGTATACTTTTTGCTTGTTGTTGTGTTAGTGATTTAGGAATCACAGAATTCTAGGATTTGATTTTTAGTGCAAGGTGCGAATTCTACCCCTGAAGACTAATACATGTGCTTGAATGTTTTCCATCCTTGCCAGTGTATTTTGTCTCTAATAATTGTATTTATTCATGGCTCTGATTTCTTATCGTTAAATTCGAAGTGTTTATGCCTCTAGTAGTTTTCTTCATTTTGCCTCTACTGGCTAACGTTAAAATTCAAATTATTTCTACGTCTGGTGGTTTTCTTTGTCTCGCCTCTAATTCTCTTTCTCTCTATTATACTTCCTCTAACTCTTTTTATCTCTATATATGTTTTTTTTCATCTGGCTCTTTCTCTATTTTTGTTCTTCTAACTCTTTCTCTTTTATTTCTTCCTCTGACTCTAATTACTATTCAACATCTTCTGAAAGTGTTTCCTCTTATTCTTCCATGGGATGCATTTCCTCTGATTCTTTCATAGAACGTGTTTCCTCTAATACTTCTATGAGATACATTTCCTCTAATACTTCAACGAAACATTTTTCCTTTATTACTTCCACAGAACATGCCTACATTGCCTTTGGTCCATGCATCGTCTGACCATGTTGCCTATGGTCCATGCATCGTCTGACCATGTTGTCTCTCGTCCATGCATTCTCTGACCATGTTGCCTCTAGTCCATGCATCCTCTAACCGTGTTGCCTCTGGTCAATGCATCCTCTAACCGCGTTGCCTCTGGTCCATGCATCCTCTAACCGCGTTGCCTCTGGTCCATGGATTCTCTGGTCCATGTATCCTTTAATCTATGTAATTTCGATAAGGGGATTAGAGTTTAATTCTCACTTGAATTTCACTACATTAATAAGTTATTTATAATTGTTGTAGATGAAGGATGCATTGAATACATGACATAATAAATACATTGCAACATCTCAAGTTCAATATAATATTGTTAACCAGATCATAACATTAGGACCTGATCATAACATTGAATTCATATTGTTTCAGTCATGGAACAACATGTAGAGGAGAACAATTAGGACATGATCATAGCATTTCGGCACATGTTTCTAACTTTTTACTTTGGTATTTTAAAAGCTCATTATAGCTTAGAATAATTTTTTAGCTTGTTTCTAAACTTTGGTTCGAAATTGAATTATAATTTTATTATTTGCATTTTGTCCCCTGCTCCTTCTATAGGCCATAATTTGAGCTCTAGCTATTGGATTGACGCATGCGAGCAGGCATTGGAAAGCTAAATATCAGAGCTACAAATAAAAGCCCAATGCCGAACTTTACTGGGCCTAAATTGCAAATTTCGTAATTTGGACTTTTGTAATAATTTTAAATAGTGGGCCACTTGTTTTTAAAACCCAAAATCGAGTACTATATATTGGAAGTTTCTTTCCTTTCTTAGATGGTATTTTTTTGGATTTAGATTCTGAAAAGATATAAACACTTTTTATTTTAATTTCATGGAAGGCCATTTTCATATGATTAATCCACTAGTTCAGAGATTCATCAACACCTTGAGATTCAGGTTACACTATAAATTTCGCTTCATGATTCTATTTCTGTTTATTTGATTATATTGATATTCTTATTGCTTAAATTGAATTTCTATAGGATCGATTAAATTCATTTGACAAAATTTGATTTGGGTGTCTAATTTAACTGAATTATAATTTTGCGACGCTTGATCGTTAATTGTAATTTATCGATGATTGTGATGCTTAATCGAGCCAAAGAAACCAAAGTCACATAGGGTTGATTACACCTGTTTGATCAATTCTATAGTCAAATAGGAATATAATCAAAAATTAGAAGTTAAACTCATTGATATAGGTCTAAAAGACGAATCAGTGGATTGATCGTTTTGATCATTTGTTCAAACAAAAAAAAATATAAAAAATCCCCTTTCTAATATCAACTTTAAATTTGGTTAATATTATTATATTAGAAGTCCTTGCGAAATGACTTGAGTTATTACCTCCATCTACATTATATCAATTGTATTCGACCCGTGTGCGAAACAAATCAAATTGGTGCCATTGTTGTGGACTCTCTGATAACAATATTAACCAATTTTAGGGTATTAATAGCCATCTTAACAATTGTTTTTTCTTCTTTTGTTGCTCTATTGGTCGGATAAGCTTGTTGCTAGCTTGTAGGCACGTTGCTAGCCAAAAAACCGAATTTTGAGGTGATTGTCTCAAATTGCCCCGAAATTCAACTTTTTGAATTTTTCATGTTCTCAACAAATTCCAAAACAATTTGTGTTTACTTTATTTGATATTTAGAAATTTTTTGTTGTATTTTTAAATTTTTTAGTTTTTATTTGATAGGGTTTTCCATTTTTTACTTCAATTTTAGCGATAGGGACATCGTTTGAATTTTCAGAATTGTGATTTTGCATTGCATTGTTATATTCTCATGATGCATGACTAGGGCTAGTTCTGTAAATTTGCATTCCTCTAATCCTGAAATAGATAGGACCTTTTATTTACATCGTAGACTTAATAGAGCTGCTAGTTGTAAGACCCATAATTTTTAAGTACCCTTTATGTATTTTTGGTGTATTTTGGATTTTGGCTCGGAGACTTTTAAGCCAAAGTTAATAATATTTTGGAGTTTTATAATCAAAAAGATATTTTGATGCCAATTAAAATTTCTCGTCAATAAATATTGAAATTAACTGCGGTGAATCCTTTGCGGAGAATTTAATGCGTTACGGGTGAAATGGTAATTTAACAAATATCTAGATTTGAGATATTTGTTAAGTTATATTTATTATATATATTTATGTATATATGTTTGTTTGAGGGGAAAGGAAAAGGAAATAGAAAAGAAAGGAAAGGAAATAGAAAAGAAAGGAAAGGAAAAAGGAAAGAAAACTGAATCCATCGTCTTCTTCCTCTGAACCGCGGCCAATTTCCCTCCTTTCTCCCGTTTTCATTTTCATCGCTTTCTTTTCTTCAAAACTAGTAACCCAAGGTTGGGTGAGAGTTAGAACAAGGATTTCGCAACTCCACTCTTCCTCTTTGATTCGAAAACGAAGAAAAACGGTATTTGAGATCCAAACACAAACCCCTCCGTTTCTTCTAGATCCAAGCTTCACTTCGCGAAGAGTTAGAAGGGAAAGTTGCTCACTACCACGCTACGGTGCTAGGGGACCAATTTGGAGGCGACGTTGCGAGCGGAGATTTTTACCGGATTTGCTCGCGGTACCGGAAACGCACGTTAGAGCTAACGCGAAGGTAAGGGCTCCTTCCAAACTTTTAGTTTGCATCTAGGGCCTTATCTGTGGTTGTGCGGAAACGAATTTTGTTAGGATTGGAGTATTATTTTGGGAAAAATGAATTTACCTCACGTATGTAAGATTTTGAATAAATGAAATTTATTATGTTGATGTGTGTTCATCGTATTTGGCGTGTGCATACTTGATGTTTGTTGATTGATGTGTTTTGGTGTGAATTATGGATTGAATATGAGAATTTGTTTGAGTTTGTTTTGTGTGGAATTTGAAAACCATTAAGTTAAATGAGTATTAAGAATGAGGAATCTCTTAATGTCTTGTTTACTTAATGTGCGTTTGTTTGTGAAAAATCGTTTAAGTTAACCGAGCGTTAAGAATGGGGAATCTCTTAATGTCTCGGTTACTTAATATTTGTTTTTGAAAATCGTTTAAGTTAACTGGGCGTTAAGAATGGGGAATCTCTTAATGTCTCGGTTACTTAATATTTGTTTTTGAAAATCGTTTAAGTTAACTGGGCGTTGAGAATGGGGAATCTCTTAATGTCTCGGTTACTTAATATTTGTTTTTGAAAATCGTTTAAGTTAACTGGGCGTTAAGAATGGGGAATCTCTTAATGTCTCGGTTACTTAATATTTGTTTTTGAAAATCGTTTAAGTTAACTGGGCGTTAAGAATAGGGAATCTCTTAATGTCTTG
>NC_021162.2:28020306-28040826 GCF_000331145.2 Cicer arietinum | reverse complement strand
TTGTTATGTGTTAACTGTTATTTTTTTTGGTTGGTGACCCTTTACAATTATTGTGGAAATCTGGGCTTTGCCCTCAGATGAGAGTCAGGACGGTCCTACCGGTTCGTACCCTACGGACGGGAATGGAGATGGGAACGCTTGACTGCAGTTACGTTAGGAGGATCTCACGGGGCGCGTGGTGATACTCAGGGTGTATAGCTTTTTGGTAGGATGATCAGATTAGGATGATGTATAGGGACTAGGTGTCCTTCTTTTTGGATTGGAGTATTCTTAGTTTGGAAAATTGTGCTTATACTAATTTTGTCAGTTTGACATCTTATTCGAATGGGTTCCATGTACCATTTGTTGTTGTGTAAATGCTTTTGGATTTATAATTGGAGAAACTTTTCCGCTGCTTGTAAATTATAATGACTCAATTATTTATCCAAAGGCATTTCCTGATTTAATTCTTTGTTTGTCTTAATTACTTTTAAAAAAAACAATATACCCTCGCTTTGAAAAACGGGGTGTTACACTAGTGCTAACGAGTTAGAGTCAAATAGTTAAAGTGACAACTTGATGCAAAATATGGATGATGTGAATAATAGAACCTTAAGAAAACTTGATGCACCTAATGTCACTTATAATGCATTGTGTATCACATATCCTGAAGTTATTGTAACATTTGAACTTAAATTTGGTTTAATACACTTACTTCTAAAGTTTATTGGTCGTACAGGTGCTGGTCCCCACAAACACTTGAAGGAATTCCATGTTGTGTGTTCTACCATGAAGCCTCAAGGAGTCACAGAAGACCATATTAAGCTGAGAGCCTTCACATTTTCACTCCAAGATGCTGCCAATGACTGGTTATACTATCTTCAACCAAGTTCTGTTACAAGTTGAGATGATATGAGGAAGTTGTTTATTAAAAAATTATTCCTTGCCTCAAGAGTTGCTTCAATCAAAAAAGAAAAATGTGGCATTAGGCAGATTGACATGGAATCATTACATGAGTATTGGGAGAGATTCAAGAATTTAGTGTCTAGATGTCCTCATCACCAGATTTCTGAATAATTACTCATCCAATATTTTTATGAAGGCTTGCTACTTATGGATAGAAGCATTTTGGATGCTGCAAGTGGGGGAGCATTTGTCCATAAGACCCCAGAAGTGGAAAAGGCTTTGATTGAGAACATGTCCATTAATTCTCAGCTGTTTACAACTAGAAGCAATTCAGCAGTGTTAACAAGTGGTGTGAATGAAATTCAAGCTTCCTCCCCCAAGAATTTAGAAAGCAGACTTGATGATCTCACATCTTTAGTAAAAAAAAATGGCAATAGGTAAAACCCAAGCAGTGGTCTGTGGTATTTGCACTTCTCTAGAGCATCCTACAAATTCATGTTCGACATTGCAAGAAGATCCAATTGTGGATGCTCCTCAAGCATATGTAGCAAATATATACAATCCTCAAGCCAACTATGATTTGTCATCTAACAGGTACAATCCTGGTTGGAGAAACCATCCCAATCTGAGATGGGGGAATTCATCTGCACAACAACAACCTAGGCAGCAGCAACAGTAACAAAATATTATGCAACAGCAAAATGTTCTGCAACAGCAAAACATTCCACAACAGCAAAACAATGCACCTTCATTAAAGGACCTCGTTAAACAGATGGTTGTCCAGAATCTTCAATTTCAACAAAGAACAGATTCCACCATTCTGAATTTGGAAACAAAGATTGGTTAGCTAGCCACTTCAATTAATTAATTGCATACTCAAGGGTCAAACCAATTGCCTGCACAGTCAGTAGTAAATCCAAATGTTCCCAATGTCAGTGCAATCACATTGAGGTATGGGAAAGCTGTTGAAATACCAAAGGTACCTGAAATTGCTGTGAAAAATAATAAGGTTTGGGGACACTTTGATACCTGAAACTGTTGATATCGAGCAAAATATACCAGTTCCTTTTCCTCCAAGGATGGTGAAGACTAAGAAAACGGACGAGGCAAATAAGGACAAGGAGATCTTGGATACATTTAGGAAGGTGGAAGTGAAAATTCCCCTCCTTAAAGCAATTAAACAGATCCCATGATATGTCAAATTTCTAAAAGAGTTGTGCACACACAAGAAAAAGTTAAAAGGTAGAGAAAAGGTAAACATAGGGCCAAATGTTTCAGCCCTCATTCATCCCATGCCTCAGAAATGCAAAGATCCAAGAAATTTTTCAATTTCGTGTACCATAGACAATATTCAATTTGAAAATGATATGTTATTAGGAGCTTCCATTAATATTATGCCTACATCTACTTTTAACTTTCTTACTCTTGGACCTTTACAGAGTACATGTGTTACCGTTTAATTGGCGAAAAGGAGCAATGCTCGCCCTGTTGGACTTGTGGATGATGTACTTGTTCGAGTTAATGAATTGATATTTCCTGCATATTATTACATTCTAGACAGGGAGGGAGAGGGAAAGAATAAGTCTAAAAGGGCGCCTATCATCTTAGGCAGACCATTCTTGAAAACTGCTAGAACAAAAATTGATGTACATGTTGGAACTCTACCCATGGAATTTGGTGATATCATTGTAAAATTTAACATCTTTGATGTTATGAAACACCCCATGGAAGAGCATTCTATTTTTCAAATTGAATTGCTTGCTAATTTGGTTGATGACACTTACCCCAATATGTTTGGTACTAATTTTCCTTCATTGTCTGGTTTTGATTGTAACACCCCGAATTTAACAGCGCGAGTATATTTTTTTTAAAACAAATTCATAAAAACAAAGAAATAAAGAAGGAAATACATTTGGATAAAATATTTAAGTCGTAACATAACGACAAAGTCAACAAATATTTACAAGCAGCGGAAATAGTTTGAAATAGCTCATACCCCTGGGGTTTTCATAGAAGACACCTGTACAATAGCCCTACCCAAGAATTTTAACTTCCCCACGTCACATCAGAAGAGGTACATGGAACCCATCAAAATAAAATGTCAAGCTAACAATATTGGTATAGGTACAGTCTTCCAAATAAAAAAAAAAAAAAAAAAAAAAAAAGAAAGAAATCTAGTCCCTATACGTCAACCTAATCTGATCATTCTACAAAAACTATACATCCTGGATAATCTTCACGCGCCGCGCGAGATCCTCCTGACACAGCTCCAATCAGGTGTGTCCAACTACGTTCCCATCCACAGGGTACTAATCGATGGGAAGATCCTGGTTCTCATCTGAGGGCAAAGCCCAGATTTCCACAATAGTTGTAAAGGTCACCAACCGAAATTAACAATTAACACATAACATTTAAGTTTTAAATGCACAAAATAACCTTTCAACTTAGCATGCACCTTAAAAGGGTTTCCATATGCCAAAGATGCATAAACAAAGTTGAAAAATGAAGTTTTAAAAAAAACTGCACTGTCGTATTCGAATACAGCATATTTGTATTCGAATACAAAGCTATTTCAGAAGGCAGCAACAAAAATAGCATGTCTGTATTCGACTACACATAAGTCAGTAGCAAAAACAGGTTGTCTGTGTTCGAATACACATCAGAAAACTGCAGAAAATAGCAAAATTCAGCTTTTAAAAGGGTTTCGAAATCAATCAACACTTACACACAAATTCAAACAATCACACTTAGCAATTATAGAACAATCAAAATGACAACTTGAGTTTCGAAACGGTTTTACAATCAATCACACTTACACACAAATCCAAAACATTCACACTTAGCAATTATAGCACAACCACCATGAGAACTTGAGTTTCGAAAAGGTTTTGTAATCAATGACACTAACACACAAATCCCAAACATTCACACTTAGCAATTATAGCACAACCACAACGACCACTTGAGTTCAAACACTCAATCATAATCTTGAATCAAACGTGACTCGCGTGCCAAGCACCCTAATGCAATGCGTATATGCCAAAATGCATGGACTTGGAATTCCAAACCAAAACCCTCCTCGAAGGGCCGTAAATTATAATTGTACCGCCTATCACAGGCCAAAGTACTAAATTATTGAGGTGCTACCTATCACGGGTCAGCACGATTTACTAAAAACATAAATCGTAAATGTACCGCCTATCGCAGGCCGAAGTACTATTTACCGAGGTGCCACCTATCACGGGTCAGCACGATTTACTAAAAACATAAATCGTAAATGTACCGCCTATCGCAGGCCGAAGTACTATTTACCGAGGTGCCACCTATCACGGGTCAGCACGATTTACCAAAAATGTGTAGTCTATCGCAGACCTTACACAACACGACAATCCCCGCAAGGATAAGATGAACCAACAAATCACATGGAATCGTCTCGTGGCCCATCCGGTCACCACTATCACCATGGCCCATCTGGTCGCCATGGACTATGAAATGCATGAGCATACTCTAACTCTATCCACAATAATCATTAAGTAAATGCAGATATTAAAAGATTCCCCATTTTTAATACTCATTTAACTCTAACAATTTTCACAACAATCATTAAGTAAACGCATATATTAAAAGATTCCCCATTTTTAATACTCATTTAACTCTAATGATTTTCAAATTCCACACAGAGCATACTCAGACATATTCTCAAATTTAATCCACAATTCACACCAAATCACATCAATTTATTTTTCCACAAAATCCACACAAACACATCTCAAAATTTATAATCTTAATTATGAGCACGTCAAACACGACAAAACACAAATCATCACAACCCACCACTCAAACACATCAAATTTCATTTCCTCAAAACCACCCATAAATGAGTTAAATTCATTTTCCACAAAACACTCATCAATATCACCAAAAACCCAACTCTAAAATTTCACCCAAAAAAGCATTAAATTCATTTTCCCCAAATCTACACTTCAACCCTAACAAATTTCTTTCCCACTCAACCACATATAAGTCCCTAATGCAAACTAAAAGTTTGGAAGGAGCCCTTACCTTAACGATAGATTTAACGAGCGATTACAGTAGCGCGATTTATTCGGGTAAAAACTTCATTCGCGTCGTCGCTTCTGAAGTTGACTCTCTAGCACCGTAGCGTGGAGGTGAGCAACTTTCCCTTCTATCACTTCTTGAAACAAAGCTTAGATCTAGGAGAAAAGTGAAGGTTTGTGTTTGACAGTTTTGAAAACACCAACACCTTTTGTCTCTGTTTTTAAATCAAATGAGAAGAATGAAGCTGAGAAATCCTGACTTTCTCACTCACCCAGCCTTGGTTCCTTTTCTTGAAGCAAAAGGAAGCAACAAAAATGAAGAATGGAGAAGGAAGAAAGATGGGGTTCACGAGGCAGGGAGAGGAATTGATTTTCTTTCTGTTTTCCTTTCTTCCTTTTTCCTTCCTTTCTATTTCCTTTTCTTTCTTTTCCTTTTCCTATCTTTTTCCCTCCAAACATATATATATTTTTATATATATTAACTATAACTTAGCAAATATCTAAAAATATCTAGATGATATTTATTAAAATTACCATTTCACCCATAACCTCTCAAACCATTTGATAAAAATATCCACTATCCGCGCAACTCAATTGACAGATGCAATTTTCAGCAACCCGAGATATTTTTAACCAAACTGCCCGGTATTAAATTCTTCGTAACATAAATAAATTATTCTTCGACAAAAGATTCATCGTAATTAATCTAATTTATTTATCGACGAATAAATTTAACCGGGGCATCAAAAGATATTTTTGGGCATTAAACTCACAAAATATCAATAACTTGGCTAAAAAGCCTCAGATTTCAATGCCAAAATACACCAAATACATAAATTAGAATTTAAAACTATGTGTCTTACATTGATGATACTTATACTTGTGAATTATGTACAACTACTCAATTGTGCTCTGTGTATGTTGAGATCGAAGCTGCTTTACAAGTTGATCATTGGGTTGATATTGATATTTCTACTAACATAATTGATTTGGCATACTTAGCTTATGCCGCTGGTGTTGTACCCTCCATTGAGTAGCCACCGACTATAGAGGTTAAACCACTTCCTAAAATTTTGAAATATGTATATTTAGAAGGAATTGGCAAGTTACTTATGATTATTTTAGCCAAACTTAAAGATGAACATGAAAAGAAGCTATTGTAGATTTTGAGAAAACATAGGAAGGCAATCAAATGGACATTGGCTGATATTCCTGGTATTAGCCCATCCATGTGTATGCATAGGATACTACTGGAGGATGGGGTAAAATCATCCAGGCAGCCCAACGACGACTTAACCCATTAATTTTGGATGTTGTAAAAAAAGAAGTGACCAATCTCTTGCAAGTAGGCATTATATAACCCATCTTTGATAGTCAATGGGTGAGTCTAGTGCATGTAGTCCCTAAGAAAACAAGACCATACTAGTTAAAAATGAAAATAATGAACTTATCTCCACACAAGCTGATAACAACTGGAGGGTATGCATCGATTACAGAAAACTAAACCAGGCAACTAGAAAATATTATGTTCCTTTACCATTCATTGATCAGATGCTTGAACGGTTGGCTGGTAATTCACATTATTGTTTTCTTGATGGTTTGTTTGGTTATTTTCGTATCCATATTGCACCGAAGGACCAAGAAAAGACCACGTTCACTTGCCCTTTCGGCATATTTGCCTATAGGATGATGCCTTTTGGCCTATGAAATGCTCCTGGAACTTTCCAACGCTGCATGATTAGTATTTTTGCTGATTTGATAGAGAATTGTGTAGAACATGGATGATTTTACTGTGTATGGTTCCTCATTTGATGCATGCCTGAACAATTTAGATAGAGTTTTGCATAGATGTATTGAAACTAACCTTGTGCTAAATTATGAAAATATCATTTTATAGTTGAACATGGCATACTTTTGGGACATGTGATCTCTAAGAATGGAACGGAAATGGATCATGCCAAGATTGATGTGATTTCTAATTTGCCTTACCCATCTTGCATCCATGAGATTTGTTCTTTTCTTGGCCATGACAGGCGCTTTATCAAGGATTTCAACAAGATAGCTCTTCCGTTGTCAAATTTGCTGCAAAAAGATGTCAGTTTCACCTTTGATGACAAATGCAAGAAGGCGTTTGATTGCTTAAAGGAAACACTGACCTCTACTCCCATAATTCAGCCACCCAATTCGACCCTCCTTTTGAAATTATGTGTGATGCATCTATTTATGTAGTGGGAGCAGTCCTTGCACAAAAGGTTGGCAGGGCCGCCCATGTTATTTATTATGCTTTTAGGACTTTAGATTATGCACAGGCTAATTATACTACCACTAAAAAGGAAATTTTAGCTATTGTTTTTGCTCTTAATAAGTTTAGATCATATTTGCTAGGTTCAAAGGTAGTTGTTTTTACTGATCATGCAGCTTTGAAGTTCTTGCTAAAGAAACCAGAAGCAAAACCGAGATTGATCAGGTGGATGTTGTTACTCCAAGAATTTGATTTAGAGATTAAAGATAAGAGTGGAGCTGAAAATATGGTGGCAGATCATTTGAGTAGAATAGAAATGGATGAGGACCCCAAACCCATTCAAGATGACTTCCTTGATGAGCAACTACTACAGTTGCATGAGGTAACTCCTTGGTTTGCTGATTTAGTTAATTATCTAGTTGTTGGAGTCCTTCCTGTAGATGCATCTAGAACACAAATACATAAACTTAAAAGTGATGTCAAATACTATATGTGGGATGATCCATATCTGTGGAAATTTTGTAGTGACCAGGTGATTAGGCGATGTGTTTCCCACCATGAGGCTCAATCCATTCTTCATTTTTGTCATGCCTCTTAAGTTGGGGACATTTTGGTCCTCAACGGGCAGCAAGAAAAGTCTTGGACTCGGGTTTCTATTGGCCCACTATGTTTAAAGATGTTTTTGAGACTTACAAAACTTGTGAACAGTGCCAAATAACCGGAACTATAATCACTCATAGGAGTGAGATGCCTCAACAACCTATGATTTTCTATGAAGTACTTGATGTGTTGGGCATTGACTTTATGAGCTATTTTCCTGTATCTTTGGTTTTGTCTATATTTTATTAGTTGTTGATTATTTTCGAAGCAGGTGGAAGCAATACCCACTAGGACTAATGATTCTAGAGTTGTTGAAAGTTTTATCGTATCAAATATTTTTTGCAGGTTTGGACTAGCCCGAACCATCATAAGTGATCAAGACACTCATTTATGCAACCACACCATGGACGCTTTGCTTCGGAAGTATGGGGATGTGCACATAGTTTCTACACCTTATCGTCCTGAGACTAATGGGCAAGCTAAAATCTCAAATAGAGCAGCCAAACAAGAAAGACTGGAGCCACCAGCTTGAAGAAGCTATTTAGGCTCATAGAACAGCCTACAAAACACCAACAGGGATGTCCCCTTATCGACTTGTGTTTGGTAAGGCATGCCACCTCCTAGTGGAAATAGAGCATTGTGCTTATTGGGTGGTCAAGAGTTGTAACATTGAGATGGAGAAAACAGGTTTGGAGAGAAAGCTTCAATTGCAACAACTTGAAGAGCTTATACTTGAAGCTTATGAGAACTTCGGATCCATTGGTAAAAAAGTTTTACTATTCAACTCTCGTCTAAAAATTATGGTTGAGAAACTTTGATCCAAGTGGATTGGCTATTTTGTTGTTACTAACATTTTTCCTCATGGTGCAGTAGAAATAAAAAGTGAAAACACCTACATCTCAAGCTATTACATGAGAGCTATGTTCTTGAAGATGCTACCATAGAAGAACTCTCCTTGGAAAAGCTCGCCTACATTGAAGTTTGAACTGAGAGCTCCATTTCCTTACTCTTATTTTATACTTGTTACTTTCACTGAGGACAATGTGTAATTTAGGTGTGGGGGTATTATTTACGATTTTATTTGTTATAGAATTTCAAAAAATAATAATAATAATAAAAAATAGTAAAAATAAATAAAAAATAAATAAAAATGTGCATTGCACTGCATGCTTTTTCAACAGATTTTGTGGTTGTAAATTGTAACACCCCAAAATTTTCATATATATTATATATGTGTCTTTTTAGTAATTGCTATTATTAAATTAATAATTATTCTATGTGTAAATAAATTAAATTTTATCACACTCTATTCTACTTGATTATTATAACCTTCATTTTTATTTAATTTTTTGGCGTGACAATTACATGGGGACGATTTATGATGTGATTATTTCCTAAATGGACTATTGTGCAATTTTTTATTTGATTAGTTTCAATAATATTCATGAAATTGATTTGTTAGATATTTTTGTTTTATTTTGTTACATGTGAGTGGTATTCTTGTTTTGCTTGATTTATTTTAGTTGATAAAATATTAGTTGAATTATTTAATTAAATTAGAATTTATAAAAGTTATATTGTAGAGTTAGTGAAACCCAACCCATATAAGTGTTTTGAAAATATTTTTGGTCCACCCAATAAAAAAAATTATAGTGACTTAACTCATTCTTTTACTCTCCTTTATGACAAGATTTTATGACAATTCATTGTGTTTTCTTGGCATAATGTGCATTAACTAATTTTTAACATCTTTAATTTATTTTTTAAAGAAAGATTATAAATTTAACTATGAGTTTTTTTTGGTGCAATTAAGAGAGAACAACAAAAAGACTATTCTCCTTTTTTGTATCTCATGCATTCCTCTCTTTTTAAACTAAAATTATAATTTTATTTTAATTCTCTACAAAAATAATTCTATGCAATTTTTTGTTTTGTAACTATTAGATAAAAAGTTAAAAGGGTGATATGACACCC
Source organism: Cicer arietinum (assembly GCF_000331145.2). Classification (NCBI taxonomy): domain Eukaryota; kingdom Viridiplantae; phylum Streptophyta; class Magnoliopsida; order Fabales; family Fabaceae; genus Cicer; species Cicer arietinum. Next base: position 28,031,067 of record NC_021162.2, on the reverse strand, counting down.
TCTAATTTATCTATTTAATTAAAATGGATGGTGTGACATCCTGCAATATATGGCGAACTCTATTAGTTAATCTTAATTAACTCATACACATAAATACACATGATTTCAATTGGCTTTGCAACAACCTAATAAAATTAAAGAAATGATAATTATTGGTAGCATAATTTTGGAATTAAGTGCACTTTAATTTTAGACATGAAATCAATGGTAATATTGCAACGTAAATAGTTATTATGTTCATACATTTCCATTAGGCCTCTTGGTATCACACCTATTTGTCATTCGTAGACTCCCAAAATAATTTTCTAAGTCGTAAATCTCAATATCTATTGGTGTTGAATTCATCATTGCCTCATGAGCTATTTCTCGTACAAATTTAGGGGTGTTAAGAAAGAAAGCGCATAAGGTAAGGGTTTTTCTCCATGCAAGATTAGGCTAGATATTAAATTAATAGTTTGTAAGATATTGATATATATCTTGATGTCTTAAAAGAAAAATATTGATTTTTGTTTGTCTTAAAGAATTTAACTATAATATTTTGTTTTACGAGTAATATATTTGCTTTGATAAATTTAATTATAAAATTTTGATTTTTATTATTATAACATGAGTAATATTGATGTCATATGTGATTACAATTTAATCTTGAATATTTTATTTGTAGTTGCCTAAGTGACCGGTGATTCGTGTTTTAAATAGTATTATCTTTGTGGTTGTCTAAGTGACTGGTGATTTGTGTTTTGAATATTTTATCTATGTGGTTGTCTAACTGGTTTGGTTGGTGATTTGCGTTTTAAATATTGTTATCTTTGTGGTTGCCTAAGTGGTTTGTGATTTGTGTTTTAAATATTGTTATCTTTGTGGTTGCCTAAGTAACTGGTGATTTGTGTTCTAAATATTATTATCTTTGTGGTTGCCTAAAAGGTTCGTGATTTGTGTGATTATCTTAGTGGGTGGTGACATGTATCTTTTGAGCATCATTATCATTTCATGACATATCATATGCATCTCGCCTTTGTGGTTGGTTTAATTTTTCCCCATTTGTATGGGTGACTTCTGTGTGGACGCCTGTGTGGCTGGTTATATCTGGATCATATATATTTAGGAGCATGCATAACTTGCATACATTTTATTGTTATTTTCATTTTGATCTAATTATTTGCTCTACGATTGCTACTTGATTTATTTAGATACATTTTATGACTTTCGATACATCTTTGAGAACTATTAAAGAATCAATTTCTTTAAATCTTTTATGACGAAAAGATTTTATATTCACATTTTATGGCTGTTAATTTATTATTTGGTTTATTTTTTAATGTGGGATGATTTGACCCCTTACACTAACATTTAAGTACTAATGATCTCAAAAGTTGCAAGAATGATGTTTGATTGGTGCACGCTCGTGGGAAAATGAGACTTTTACTTAAAAAAGAATAATGTTTTGCATTACTAAATTTTTTGTGGTACATTGTAAAGTTATTTACTCTTCATCATTAATTTTTAATAGAAATATGGAAGTGAGATTTTATTTGCTACTAATTAATTGAATGTCATTAATTTCAGTCAACCTTGCTTCTTTTGAATTTCACTTAAATATAATTTATTTTATTTTATAGCATAAATGAATACCGATCTAACAACTAGAATATTAATTTTGCAAATAAATGAATAAATAATATTTTAGTAAATTGCATTACGTTCTTTTACAAAAAAAAAAAAATAAACATATCAAGTCATTTTCCGACGAATCTTTAAATTATTACATGATGAACTACTTCTAAGAAAAAAAATTATAGTTGTTTCTAAAGAAAACAAATATTTTTAAGTAATTTTTGGATAAAAAATTTAGGGTGTTACATAAATATTGTGAGCAAATGTTGTGAGTTTGTTTGGACTGACATGATTGGATAATATCTTTGCATTCTTGGTAAAATAAGTTGGATTAAAATGCTAAATTGCGTATCAATTGTGATAAGTCATTAACCTTTGTGAGATTTTGAGCCTTATTATGAATGGAATATATTTTTTCATGTTCTTTTTTTTCTCTGTGTTATCTGACTCATGATTGCTAGTTACGCTAGAACTTGACTATTGTCCTCATGCATATATTGAAATGATCTAGGCATTTGTTTCTTGTTAAGCTACTAGTCAAATAAGCTTACCCTACAATTATCCATTTGTTTAAGCCCCTTTGAGCCTAATTATCCAATTCTTTGTTATATAGCTCATTACAAGCCTAAAAGTGAAAAATAAAGAATTGACCCAATCTTGGCGGATAAAGGAATCTTTCCTTAAATAAGTGTGAGGGGCTCAATTTGTTTGTTTAAATTTGAGGTTTATTAACAAAAAAGAGGAATAAAACGAGGAAAATGGTTGTGTTATGAGCAAAGAGAATGTGAGAATAAAAGTCAACGATATTTTGTTGAGTTACTTCTTAATGTTGTTTTTCTCTCTTGATCATTACTCATTTATCCTCTTGATTTTTAACCCTAGTCTCCTTAGGATTATCTCACCTTTACCTTGGCCACGTTACAATCTGAATAAAGACTTTTTGATTATTATGTGCATCTGTTTCAAATATAGATGTTAGAGGCTTGTCAAGCCTATGGTAGTGTTAGCTTTCGTGATGTGCTTTGAGTGTAAACAATAGCCCAAACACTTTGAGTGGTTGAGAGAATTTTATATCTTGGGAGAACTTTATCACTTATGATGCCTTCTTTAGTTAACTTGTCCTATTGTTTGACTTGGTTGTGATAAAAAGCTATTCATGATTGCCTTAAGCTAGAATTTTTGTTTTCTCTCTCACCACTTTGCGTTCATGAGAATATTTGGAATCGCATGCATTGCATTGCTCGGAGTGCAAAAGCTTAAGTGTGGGGAATTTGATCATAACATTTGGGCACATGTTTCTAAGCTTGTTTCTAAACTTTGGGTTGAAATTGAATTACAACTTTTGTGTTGGAATAAAATCCCAATGCCGAACTTTACTGGGTCTAAATTGCAGATTTCGTAATCTGAACTTTTGTAACAATTTTAAATAGTGGGCCATTTGTTTTTAAAGCCCAAAATCGAGTACTATATATTGGGAGTTTCTTTCCTTTCATAGATGGTGTTTTCTCGGATTCTGATTCAGAAAAGATATAAACACTTTTTAGGCTAAATTACATCTGTGGTCCCTTAACTTAATTTCAGGTAACGTTTTAGTCCTTTATCTTTTTTTTTCCCGATTTAGTCCTTTATTCCTAAAAATATCAAATAAAGTATGAAAATATGAGTTTATTTGAAGATTTGCGTTACGAATTTGATGAAATTTGTTTTATATTGAAGAATATAATTAATTTTATGAGTTTTGTTTGATTTTTTTTTTTTGAATTTTTGTATAAAAAAGGATATCATTGTTGAAATTTTAAAACATAAAATATCAAATTGTCACTTAAAATTAAAATAAAGGACCAAGTCGGGAAAAAAAAAAAAGATAAAGGACTAAAACGTTACCTGAAATTAAGTTAAGAGACCACAAATATAATTTAGCCCACTTTTTATTTTAATTTCATGGAAGGCTAATTTCATAAGATTAATCCATGAGTTTAGAGTTTCATCAGCACCTTGAGATTCAAGTTACACTGTCAATTTCGCTTCATGATTCTATTTTTGTTTATTTGATTATATTGATGTTCTTATTACTTAAATTGAATTTCAATAGGATCGATTAAATTCATTTGTCATAATTTTGTTTCGGTTTCTAATTTATTTGAATTATAATTTTGCGACGCTTGATCGTTAATTGTAATATATCGACGATTGTGATGCTTAATTCAGTCAAAGAAACCAAATTCACATATGGCTGATTACGCTTGTTTGATCATTTCTATAGTCAAATAGGAATAGAATAACGAATTAGAAATTAAACTCATTGATAGAATTTGTGATAGGTTTGAAACTCGAATTAGTAGATTGATCGTTTTGCTCATCTGTTCAAACAAAAAAAAATCTAAAAAATCCCTTTTCTAATTTTAACTTTCAACTTTCAATTTGGATAATATTATTATATCAGAAGTCCTTGTGAAACAACTTGAGTTATTACCTCTATCTACATTTTATCAATTGTATTTGACTAATGTACGACAACGGATCAGGACGATGGTTGGGGTTTGACCAGACCACATTTACCAATCAGGTCTCAATTATCTTGGTCACCCATATTAAGATATTGAGCGACTTTTCCTTGTTTCAAGGAAAAGATTTGAGGTCTTGCATATTTTTAAAATTCTAACGAAAGAATGTTCAGTTAAGCTTTTATGCAAAATTAAACTTGAGTACTCCATTACGAGATGCATCATAATTTCATGTTTTTGCACATACTTATGAAAGAAATAGTTTTAAAACTACCCATCCTTTTATTTTCATAGCTCACTTTTATATCTCACTCTTTATTTTTATCTCTTTAGCCAGAGGAACTTGAGACAGGTTTAACATCAAAAGAACAATTCCAGATGCGCTGACATTTAAATTTGATATTTTTATTTTATGTTGTAATCAGATAATGATCTTTTATTTTCAGATGTAATATATTAAGACTATGTTGAATAAATTATAAATTATAATTTTTAAATATAGTTTTCAATTGAATTCGATGATTCTAAATTATTATTGATTGTTACTGCTCTGTTTTTATTAATTTGTATCGATCCGATTATCAAATTCTTGATAATTGGCATTAGGTTACACTCGACGAGTAAAATTTGTCATATTGGAGGCTTAGTCTCAAGGTAATCGGGAAATTTAAAGAAATTGTTCTCCCACCCTTGTTTTTGGCCGAGAGCTTTAGCCTTAGAAAACAATTTAAGATTTATAGGAGAAAAAAATAACAATAAAATAATCTACCCACCCTACAAAAGAACCGACATTCCCTCTTTTATTATTTTTTTCCATTCTCATTCCCTTTCTGCATATCCTTCTTTTTAGTTTCTTCTTTTCTCTAAAATATGTGAAATTTCCACTGGCATCGACGAGGACATCTCACGACCCTGTCGCCGACATCGACAAGTACATCTCATGACCCAATCACCGGCAAACCGGCAAGAACGCCTACAATCTAGCCACAAGCAAGAACGTCTCACGACTCGGCAAGAACTTCACGCGACCCAACCTCAAACCAGAACTCACGACCCATCCGTCGCCAAGAACTCACAAGCTCAGTGTTCTCTTTTGTTCTCTCTAGTAAAAACTCAAAATCTCTTTTAATTTTAATTTTTTATGTTTAGATTGTTCCTGTGATGATTTCAATTTTTTAAGTTTAGATTGTTCTCTTCCATTCACTAATAAATTGAATCATTTTTAGGTTTAGATTGTTAATATATATATTTGCTCCATAATGAAACCATACCTTTTATAGCTCCATAACCTTTCATTCTGTGGTTGTAATACAACACAATGATAACTAGGATTAGGATGAAACCATACCTTTTTATAGCTCCATAACCTTTCAATAGAATTATTGTAATACATTTTTAAAGCTGCATAATTCTAATTAAAATAATAACTATAATGTTTTTGATTTTATATTCAAGATAAACTAGAACGTGATTAGTAATTTGTCCATCAGGTTGTTCTTTTGGAGGAGGTACACCAATATATCCTGCACTTTTTGGAGTGATTAGATTTGTTAATCTATATTTAATTTTGTTACCAATCCTTACTGATTTTCAAGGCAATGAAGGAAAAACACCTGAGTCAATATCAGAAGTTTCTTTTTTAGAACAAGTTCAGCTTGATAATAACCATTTTGATGGTAAAATTCCTTAAGGTGTTGGCTCTATTAAAAGCTTATACAAATTTTTTGCTTCTCTTAATCATTTTAATGGTGAAATTCCTCCTAATTTTTTGACTCACCGATTATGAGTATCTCTCACAATTCTCTTTCTGGTAAAATTCCAGAACTGAAAAAATGAAAGAAACTAGTTTCTCTGTCGCTAGAAGATAATAATGTAATAGGAGAAATTCCTTCTTCTCTTGCTGAGTTACCTTTTCCTACAAACCTTGATTTTAGGCATAAGTTTATGTGGTGATTTAGTTTCTGTAAAGAAGCTAGTTAAATTTGGAAACTATTCTTCAAAGAATTTGAAAGTTGAAGTAAAAACTTGGACTAAAATTAGGCATAAGAATGTTGTTAAGATTCTTGGGTTATGTCGTTCTGATGAGTCAGTTTTTCTTATTTATGAATACTTGTAGTCAGAATTTTCAATTGCATTGGTGAACTTTGTTAATCAAAGTTATTAATTAATCATTCTTCAAGTTTCATCCCTTCAATTCATAGTTAAGCGTACAATTCTTTTTTTGTTTTATTTTATTTGAGTAAACTTAAGCAAGCTATTCTATTAGGCTTTATTACGATCTTTATGCACAAAGACTAGAGATTTTATACTTATTGGATTGGATATAGGTGCCAACATATTATTGATAGATGCTATAATATTTCTCATTTAGATCAAAATATAAGTTAATTAGATATATGTTTTATCTCTTTGTCAAAAAATCTTGCAGGTATTTGATTTGATATGGGGAAAGGCGCATGTGTTTCGGACAAGAAATGTTAGAAAGGTTATAGAGACAAGAAAATTCAAATGATGATGAAACTCTCAAAGATTAGCCCAACAACTCAACAACAATCATCTTGAGGATCAATTTACAAATGTCAACTTGGCAAATATCCCATTTAAGTATGATGTAGTTGAACCTTCACCAAGGCCAAATGAAACTGAATCACAACATAAAAAGGAGCCATTACTTATCAAAGTTAAAGGTAAAAAATCTCATATCATTAAATTTGTTGTCTTATTGGTGGTGGTTGTACGGATGTTATTATATTATCTTACTTGAGATTGTATTATTATTTCCACAATCAGATACTTCTACTTGCTATTGATCCTCCTGTCCCTAAAAATGATTGCAATGCTTTTGTTAGTTACTAATAAAAAAACCACAAATGAAGGTATAATTATATGTTGCATTATTTTTACAAAGTCAGTAAATTACATTGACATTTATATTAAATGCATGTAAATGACTAACATTTGAAAATTGTAGAAACTAAGTGAGTAAAATACGAACTAGATATATATGATGTTATAAGACTATTGTGTGTTTTTTATTGTTATGCTATAACGTGTTAAAGATTTCTTCTTTCAAGCATTCGAGTTTCGCCAAATGAAAACTATTATGAGCATTATATATGATTACTAACATGTTGAAGAAATGGAATATGAAATTTGGTACTAATTGGATACTGTTGAGCCTTAAACAAGATGTTAATTTTGCATGCTATTTGTTGGAGTATTTGTGAGAGAACTACGCATATTTGTAATTTTCTGCACTATTTTTTGAGCAATTAATTCAAAGTAAATGCGTGATTTTTTTTTTGGAATTTTTCATGAAGGTTTTTTAGTGCCAACTTAGTTGTTGCTTTTGAAGATACCTCAAATATAATATAAAATGCGTTATTTTCAATAGGCTTTTAAATGTACAAAACTTATCAGACTTTTATTTTTCTAATAGGAAAAGATATCAGAGAACTTGTCTCAAGATCAAAAACGTGTTGCCACTGAAGGTGTTCCATTAAAGAATAATACTTATCCAAATGATGTTATTGGAAAAGTGTATGAAGCTCATTCAAGTCGAGTGCGTGGATCAGGTGTTTGCCCCATGAGTGTTTTTTAAAACGCACAAACATTTCACTCAATTAGGCAATGCCAGTAGCTTTAGTCAAAAAATGTTGAGGACTTACAGAAGGAAGTGCACACTTTGGAAGAAAATCTAAATGGATATGAAGAGGCTAATGAACAACTTTAACAAACACTAAATCAACTTAAAGTTCTCCTTAATTTTATGCAAAGCAAATTTGGTGATGAGTTACCAACTTTCATCCAAGGTGTCTCTCCACCTTAGTAATATAATTTCTTTTAATATATACAAATTGGTGTTAGTAAGAGTTTTTACACTTAGATCTATACTTTAAGTCACTAGAAAATATCATGTTCTATTTCTTTACATAGTTATTAATATTATCAAAATGATACTCATTCATTATCTTTATCGATGACATCTTGATCTATTCTAAGAGTCAGGGGGACATGAGGGATATTTGTGTCAAGTTCTACAAGTACTGAAGGAGCATCAATTGTATGCAAATCTAGGAAAATGTTAATTTTGATTGGAAGAAGTGAAGCTTTTGAAGGTGCAAACACGAAAAGGAGAGGAGTTGAATTGTATTTCCCAACGTTGATAACTTTTTTTCTAATTTGATGAAGGTTGGTTGGTTTTTATCAATTACTTATATAAGAAGCAATTAGATTTAGATGTAACAAGCAATGAAAGCATAAATAATTTGACACAGATTTATCATGGTTCACCACTAACTTGGCTACATTTTGTCCCATAATTCAGAAGGTTTTAATCCACTAATTTAAATACCTTGAATTATAAATAATCTGATCCTCCAATTCACTCTTCTCAAACAGTCTGACAACCCTAAACTGAGGAAATAACCACTTTGAACCTACAAGCCAAGTCTTCTTCTACCAAGCTAACAACCTCAGATTGAAGAAGGAACTAAACCACTATTAGGTTGGATACAAAAGATTGGAACTTTAAGTGTTTGCTTCTAACAAGTCTAATAATAATAATAACTCTTACACTCTATAAGAAAAAAACACTTACAAAAAAATTATCATTCAAACAAGTGTTTATCTCTTTGAACTAAAAGATGAATTTGGAATTTGAGTTTGAGTTCGTCTACTCTCTTTTGATTTTCAATTATCTTCTTTTTCAACATTTAGTATCTATATATAATTCAAATTTCGGCTTTAATTTAGTCCTTATTTAATTCTGAATTGTATCTTATTCATATTGAGTTTGTATATTCTTTAGATTGATTATGTTCCTATTTTGTTTAGATTGAGTTTGTAAACTCTTCAGATTGATTATGTTTCTATTTTGTTGTAGATAAATCTTGATCAAATCTTCTTCAAATCTTTACCATATTATATTTTCATCTTGGTCAAACATTTTCTTCGATTATATCTTATTTTAGATTTTCATCAATTATAAATTTGAATCAAATCTTATTTTAGATTTTCTTCAATTATAAATCTGAATTAAATCTTATTTTACATTTTCTTTAACTATAAATCTGATTCAAATCTTATTTTAGATTTTCCTCAATTATAAATTTGAATCAAATCTTATTTTAGTTTTACATCAAAAACATGAATCTTCTTTCATACTATTTGAAGTCAAATATATTGTCCTCATAAAATATTTTTGTTATCAACAAAATTCTAAGTATAAAATCAACTTGGTTACAACAACTTTTGGGATAAATAATTTCTAAAGAATGTATCGCAGTCGACCCTACCAAGGTAGAAGTCATGAAGACATGGAAACAACTGTATATAGTACATAGATAAGAATTTTTATGGACTTGGTCGGGTACTATAAGAGATTTATTAAGGGATTTTCCAAGATTGCAACTCCATTAACACACTTTACGACGAAGAACCAGATTTATGCATGGGTTGTGGTGTGTGAGAAAAGTTTTCAACTGATGAAAGAAAAACTTACTATATCCCTAGTGTTAGGGTTGCCGTAACTTGAAAAGCCTTCAAAGTTTATTGTGATGCTTCTTATCATGATTTAGGTTGTATATTGATGCAAAACAAACAAGTAGTGGTATATGCCTCGAGGCAATTGAAGGTCCATGAAAAGAACTATTCCACTCATGACTTGGAGGTTACTACAATTGTCTTTTCAATGAAAAATTGGAGAAATTATTTATATGGGTGCAATTTTGATGTATTTAGTGACCATAAGAGTTTGAAATACTTGTTCAATCAAAATGGGCTTAACATTAGGAAGATCAGATGGATGGAGTTCATTAAAGAGTATGAGTTCATATTGGATTACCATATAGGGAAAGCAAACTTGGTGGGTGATGCCTTAAGCAGGAAATTGGTTCATCTCTCGTTCGTAACAGTGAATGAGTTGGAGTTGTTAAAGAAGTTTCGTGACTTGGATCTTATTTTGGATTCTTCATCGAGGAAATGCATTGTGGAATGATTATTATAAATAGTTAATTGATGAATGAGATTAAAGTTCTCCAAATGACAGACGTGTACTTAGGAGAAGAGAAAGTTGATCGAGGTTGGCATGACACCTAAATTCAAGGTAGGTCCAAACGATATTTTGAGATGTAATGGATGTGTTGTTATACTATACTTGACAATACAAAATTGAGGAAGACTATGTTGAGAAGGGTTTTGGTTTGGAATTCCGAGTCCATGCATTTTGGCATATACGCATTGCATTAGGGTGCTTGGCACACGAGTCGTGTTTGAATCAAGTTTATGATTGAGTGTTCTGAATTCGAGTTGTCGTGGTAATTGTGTTGAAATTGCTAAGTGATATGAATTGTTTATTGTGCGTAAGTGTGATGGGTTGTAAAACTATTTCGAAACTCAATTTGTCGTGGTGATTGTGTGGGAATTACTAAGTGTTAAGTTTTGGAGTTATGTGTGAGTGTGATTGAATTAGTTTAAGTATTCTTGGAAGGATAAGCAGGGAAATCGATTTCCCAATCGATTTGGGAAGTCACAAGGGCTAAACTTTTTATGAAATCGATTTCCCAATCGATTTGGCCATGCAGGAATTCAGCAAAACTGACGGAAATCGATTTGGAAATCGATTGAATTTAAGTCAGGGGAT
>NC_021162.2:28015405-28019593 GCF_000331145.2 Cicer arietinum | reverse complement strand
GGGGCTGTGGAACCTTGGTTATAGATTGTAGGTCAACCTATAAGTTGGGAGTTATTATCTGATCATGCGTCGGTTTATGGGATTGAGTTGTCAGGTCCGCTATAATTATTACGTGTTAACGTGGTCGGAAGCTAGTTTTGGGAATTATTTGAAGTAGTGTTAAGACTCTACTTGATGATGGTTTTATAGGAAAAACCATGCCGCCAAGAAGGAATGACGCTCCGAGAGCCAATGCTAATAGGGATGATCAAATGGCGGAGGCTATGAATAACATGGCTGCTTCTGTTGCTGCACAGACTAGTGCCAAGACTCAACGCGATCTTGAAAAGAGGGGAAGAGAGATCCGCGTTGCAGAGTCAAGAGGATTAGAAGACTTTCGTCGTTACAATCCTCCCAAGTTTAAGGGGGATAAGAATTCGGAGAAGGCGAATCAATGGATCTAGGAAGTGGAGAAGAATTTCGAAATGATTAACTGTCAGACGGGAGTGAAGGTCAACTATGCCACTTATATGCTACTAGGGGATGCGGAGTACTGGTGGAGGAGTGCAAGATTTTTGATGAGATCAGCTCACGAGGAGGTGAACTGGGAATCATTCAAAAGGAAGTTTTTAGACAAATACTTCCCGATGAGTACCAGGACTAAACTGGGTGATGATTTCCTGAAACTGCATCAGGGGAACATGACCGTGGGTGAATATGCTGCTAAGTTTGAATCGCTATTGAGACACTTCAGGTTCTTCCGTGAAGAGATTGATGAACCATTCATGTGTCATCATTTCCAAGACGGGCTAAAGTACGAGATTCAAGACTTGGTCTTGCCCTTGGGAATTCAACGTTTCCAAGTTCTTGTGGAAAAATGTAGGGAAGTTGAGGATATGAAGAATAAGAGGGCTAGCCGAGGAGGGAATTTTAATTCGGGAGGCCCTAGTCGGGTGAATTATCAAAACAAGGGAAAGCAAGTTGCTAAACCTTATGATCGACCACGAACTAACAATGGTGGACAGAATCGCCCAGGGAACCAGAATTTTGGGAGGCAACTGGGACGAGTGGTTCGATGTTTCCGATGTGGGGAAGAGGGACATTATGCTAACGCTTGTACCCCTAATACTCTCAATTGCTAAAATTGTCAGAAGCCAGGACACATGGCAAAGGATTGCACGGCTCCGAAGGTAGAACCCGTTGTGAATGTAACTAGGGCTACTCGTCCTACTGCTAGAGGACACATTTATTGCGTGAGTGCTGAAGAGGGGAATCCATCTGATAATCTGATTCAACGTGACTGCGAGATTGCAGCTAACACTCTAACTGCACTCTTTGACTCGGGGGCAACCCATTCCTTCATTGCTATGGATTGTGTGAATCGCTTGAACTTATCTTTGTCCGCTTTACCTTTTGATTTGGTTGTTTCCACACCTGCTAAGACTTTAACAGTAAATTCTGCATGTTTACATTGTCAAATGACTATTCAGAATAGGGATTTCTTGGTTAATCTGATTTGTTTACCGCTACAATCACTCTAGGTCATCCTCGGTATGGATTGGATGTCTTACCATTACGTGATCTTGGATTGCGCTCGTAAATTGGTTCTTTTCCCCGAACCAGGAGTTGTTAAATATCTAGTCGCTAACAAACTCCGAGTGTCGCTAAGCGAAGGGACTCATGAGTTTTTGTCTCTGGCTAATGTGGAGGCAAAGATAAATGTGAACATAGAAGATGTGATACTTGTCAATGAGTACCAGGATGTATTTCCAACGGAAATTCCAGGATTGCCACCAGTAAGAGAAATGGAATTCTTCATTGACTTACACCCAGGAACGGGACCTATTTCAATGGCAACATATCGAATGTTGCCATTGGAATTAAATGAGCTCAAAAGCCAAATTGAAGACTTGTTGGAGAGGAAATTCATTAGACCAAGTGTATCACCATGGGGAGCTCCAGTTTTGCTAGTTAAGAAGAAGGACGGAAGCTCGCGCTTATGTGTGGATTATAGACAGCTTAATAAGGCAACTATTAAGAATCGTTATCCGTTGCCACACATCGATGATTTAATGGATCAATTGAGAGGGGCCGCGATATTTTCGAAGATTGACTTGAAGTCGGGTTACCATCAGATTCGAGTAAGGGAAGGAGATATTCAGAAAACTGCTTTCAGAACCCGTTATGGACATTATGAATATCTGGTTATGCCGTTTGGAGTTACCAATGCACCAGCAATTTTCATGGACTACATGAACAGAATCTTTAGTCCATTCCTTGATAAATTTGTTGTGGTGTTCATTGATGATATATTAATTTATTCGAGAACTGAAGAAGAGCATGGAGAACATCTACGTCAAGTTCTTGAGATTTTACGCGAGAAGCAATTGTATGCCAATCTGTCGAAGTGTGAATTCTGGCTAGAAAAGGTGAATTTCTTAGGACATGTGTGATGACTCTTCATCATATGCATATTTTCCAACTATTTTAGTCTTATTTATCCTCAATTATTAGTTAAATTAAGGATTTATTTGATATATTTTGTTGATTTTTTTTTTTTGAGTTAAATTAAATGTTTTATGTTTTATTTTAGTGATTAAGTAGGAATTTTTCGTAATTTTACATTGCGTTGTGTTTTGGTGCAGTGCTGAATTTTTGTGAGAAATCAACATGACACATGTAGAGTATTTCAGCCATATATGGAGTTGTAGATGTCCAATTGGAGTCACCCCAAATGCAAATGAAAGCTAGGATCCATAGCTACAACTTTCATGAAGACACCGGAACCAAATTCAGACTCGAAAGAGGAGACAAATGCAATATACGCCGGACAGCAGATGCTGAGCGCTGGAGCGCGCCCAAGCGCAAGCCAAGCGCTTTTTCCCAGCATTCGCCACTGTCGAAACGCGCCCAAGCGCATCCAAGCGCGCCTGAGGCGCGCGACCCGCACCAGCAACCATAAAAACACAGGTTTTTACCGTTTTAGGCATCTTTTTGACTATTGGGAAGTTGGGAGACTTGTGCCCTAGCATAGAAACTCAAAGACGGTCGTTTCTAACATCATTGGAGCAGTTTTATCAAGAATCATTCATGAATCCTTCTTGTAATCCTTCTCTAATCTTTATCTCTTTTATTTCTGTCATGAGTAACTAAACCCTATTTGTTAGGGATGAGTGTAACAAGATGAAACCCTTATTTTTATTATTTGATTTCTGGTTATATGAATGAGTTTATTGAATGATTTTTCTCATCTCTGTGCTTAAGGCTTTTTATTGCTTGATCAAGATTAAAATGTTCTACGATTTCTATTTTGAAACGGAAGTGGACTTTACGAATGCTTGAGATGAGAAATTCATGAATTTGTAGTCTAGACATAGGTGCAAGTCATGACACCAATTAAATTAGTTGCAAAGCAATAATTTATAGGAGAATTTCTATCCGGTAATGCTTAATTATAATCTTAAATCTACTAAGGAATTATGGGTTACTTTGGAATTAAAGGTTCTGTCACTAAGACATTAGGGCAAGAATAATAAAGAGAATTCGGTAATAATTCAATAAAGGAATTCAATAACTAGGATCAAATTAGACACCAAGGTTGGATTCGAAGTGAAACTCATCCCTGACATTTTTTCTCAATTTATAAAAGATCAATTTTACTATTGTTGTCAATTTTAAATATTATTTCAATCAACTTGGGAACCTTTTGTTCAATTTTAGTAACTAAATATAATTCAATAGTAAAACGCAATCCTGGAGTTCGACACTCGGTACTACCGTTTTATTATTACTTGCAACGATTCAGTACACTTGCTGAAACGCTATCAATGTGATAACCAAGGAATGAATCGCTGTAGATCCGGCTAAGATTGAGGCGGTTCTTTTTGGAAACAACCTCAGACTGTCACTGACATACGAAGCTTTGTAGGACTGGCAGGGTACTACAGGAGGTTTATTGAAGGTTTTGCTAAGATTGTGGCTCCATTGTCACAACTTACCAGAAAAGATCAACCGTTCGCATGGACGGAGAAGTGTGAGGAAAATTTCCAATTACTAAAGAGAAAATTGACGACCTCACCAGTATTGGTATTACCGCAATCAGAAGAACCCTATGAAGTTTATTGTGATGCATCTCACCAAGGGTTGGGATGTGTTCTGATGCAACACAAGAAAGCTGTGGCTTATGCCTCAAGACAATTGAAGATTCAC
>NC_021162.2:28013863-28015188 GCF_000331145.2 Cicer arietinum | reverse complement strand
ACCTGTTGGGATGTTGCAACCTTTAGATATACCTGAATGGAAGTGGGACAACATTTCCATGGATTTTATAACTGGATTGCCAAAAACAAGGAGAAAGAATGATTCTATATGGGTGATAGTGGATCGACTGACTAAATCTGCTCACTTTTTGCCAGTAAAGACCACCTATAAGGTAGATCAGCTAACAGAGATCTACATTGCTGAAATTGTGAGGTTACACGGGGTACCATCGAGTATTGTATCAGACCGTGATCCGAAGTTCACATCACATTTTTGGGGAGCATTGCACGAAGCTTTGGGAATGAAACTACGATTGAGTTCAGCTTACCATCCGCAAACGGACGGACATAATGAAAGGACAAATCAGTCCCTAGAAGATCTGTTGAGAGCATGTGTATTAGATGATAGGGGAAGTTGGGATGATGTACTTCCGTTGATTGAGTTCACCTACAACAATAGTTTCCACGCAAGTATCGGAATGGCACCATATGAGGCTTTATATGGGCGCAAGTGTCAAACGCCCTTGTGTTGGTATAAGGACGGTGAAAATATGATTGTCGGACTAGAGATGGTGCAACAGACTACGACTAAGGTAAAGAAGATCAAGGAGAAAATGAAGACTTCACAAGATCGTTAGAAGAGTTACGCGGACAAGCGTCACAGACTTTTAGAATTCGAACAGGGTGACCATGTATTTCTAAGAGTCACACCTACTACTGGAGTAGGTAGAGCCTTGAAATCGAAGAAGTTGACTCCGAAATTCATTGGACCATAACAGATTTCTGCACGAATTGGACCAGTTGCTTATCGGATTGCATTGCCCCCGATACTGTCCAATATTCATGACGTGTTTCATGTGTCACAATTGAGGAAATATCTTGCAGATCCGTCTCATGGGATCGAACCAGACGCAATCCAACTGAAGGATAACTTGTCATTCGAAGTACCACCTGTGAGAATTGATGACAGGAAGATTAAGCGATTGAGGACAAAGGATGTTTCATTGGTCAAGGTGATTTGGAACCCAATTACTGGAGATGCGACTTGGGAACTGGAGAGCAAGATGAGAGAACAACACCCATAGCTATTTATCGACACATAGTTTCGAGGACGAAACTAATTTTAGGGGGGTAGTAATGTAAGACTCATAATTTTAAAGTATACATTATGTATTTTTGTGTATTTTGGATTTTGGCTCGGAGGCTTTTTGGCCAAAGTTAATATTATTTTGGAGTTTATATGAGCAAAAAGATATTTTGATGCCGTTTAGAATTACTCGTCATTAAATAAATTAAATTAAGTACGGTGAATCCTTTACGGAGAAT
>NC_021162.2:28011797-28013788 GCF_000331145.2 Cicer arietinum | reverse complement strand
ATATATATATATATGTTTGTTTGGAGGGAAAAAGAAAGGAAATTAGAAGGAAGGAAAAGGAAAAGAAAAGAGTATAAAAAGGAAAGAAGGAAAAAGGAAGAAAGGAAAAAGAAAGGAAAGAAAGCGAAAGGAAAGAAAAAAGGAAAATTCCATCTTCTTCCTCTGTTAATGCGCGACCAAAATCCCTCCATCCTCCATTTTCGTTTTTCTTGGCTTCCTTTCTTTAAGAATAGAAACCCAAGGTTTGTCGAGTGTGAAAGAGAAGATTTCTAAACTTCACTCTTCCTCGTTGATTCGTAAACGAAGAAAAACAGCGTTAGAGATTTTAAAACCGTCAAACACAAACCTCCCCGTTTCATCTAGATCTAAGCTTCATTTTGCGAAGGGATAGAAGGGAAAGTTGCTCACCACCACACTACGGTGCTAGTGGACTAACTTTGGAAGCTTTTTTGTAAATTGTGCAGACCCGTGATAGGTGGCACCTCGATAAACGGTACGGGCCCGTGATAGGCAGTACGTTTATGGTTTTCGCTTTTTTGTAAATTGTGCAGACCCGTGATAGGTGGCACCTCGATAAACGGTACGGGCCCGTGATAGGCAGTACGTTTATGGTTTTCGCTTTTTTGTAAATTGTGCAGACCCGTGATAGGTGGCACCTCGGTAAACGATACGGGCCCGTGATAGGCAGTACGTTTATGGTTTTCGCTTTTTTGTAAATTGTGCAGACCCGTGATAGGTGGCACCTCGATAAACGGTACGGGCCCGTGATAGGCAGTACGTTTATGGTTTTCGCTTTTTTGTAAATTGTGCAGACCCGTGATAGGTGGCACCTCGATAAACGGTACGGGCCCGTGATAGGCAGTACGTTTATGGTTTTCGCTTTTTTGTAAATTGTGCAGACCCGTGATAGGTGGCACCTCGATAAACGGTACGGGCCCGTGATAGGCAGTACGTTTATGGTTTTCGCTTTTTTGTAAATTGTGCAGACCCGTGATAGGTGGCACCTCGATAAACGGTACGGGCCCGTGATAGGCAGTACGTTTATGGTTTTCGCTTTTTTGTAAATTGTGCAGACCCGTGATAGGTGGCACCTCGATAAACGGTACGGGCCCGTGATAGGCAGTACGTTTATGGTTTTCGCTTTTTTGTAAATTGTGCAGACCCGTGATAGGTGGCACCTCGATAAACGGTACGGGCCCGTGATAGGCAGTACGTTTTTGGTTTTCGGTTTTTTTGTAAATTGTGCAGACCCGTGATAGGTGGCACCTCGATAAACGGTACGGGCCCGTGATAGGCAGTACGTTTTTGGTTTTCGGTTTTTTTGTAAATTGTGCAGACCCGTGATAGGTGGCACCTTGGTAAATAGTACTTTGGCCTGTGATAGGCGGTACATTTACAATTTACGTTATTTTAGTAAGCCGTGCAGACCCGTGATAGGTGGCACCTTGGTAAACGATACGGGCCCGTGATAGGCAGTACGTTTATGGTTTACGCTTTTTAGTAAATCGTGCAGACCCGTGATAGGTGGCACCTTGGTAATTGGTACTTTGGCCTGCGATAGGCGGTACAATTATGATTTACGGCCCTTCGAGGAGGGTTTTGGTTTGGAATTCCGAGTCCATGCATTTTGGCATATACGCATTGCATTAGGGTGCTTGGCACACGAGTCGTGTTTGAATCAAGTTTATGATTGAGTGTTCTGAATTCGAGTTGTCGTGGTAATTGTGTTGAAATTGCTAAGTGATATGAATTGTTTATTGTGCGTAAGTGTGATGGGTTGTAAAACTATTTCGAAACTCAATTTGTCGTGGTGATTGTGTGGGAATTACTAAGTGTTAAGTTTTGGACTTATGTGTGAGCGTGATTGAATTAGTTTAAGTATTCTTGAAAGGATAAGCAGGGAAATCGATTTCCCCATCGATTTGGGAAGTCACAGGGGCTAAACTTTTTATGAAATCGATTTGGCCATGCAGGAATTCAGCAAAACTGAC
>NC_021162.2:27997863-28011391 GCF_000331145.2 Cicer arietinum | reverse complement strand
TATTGTGGAAATCTGGGCTTTGCCCTCAGATGAGAGTTAGGACGATCCTACCGGTTCGTACCCTACGGACGGGAATGGAGATGGGAACACTTGACTGCAGCTACGTTAGGAGGATCTCACGGGGCGCGTGGAGATCACTCAGGGTGTATAGTTTTTTGGTATGATGATCAGATTAGGTTGATGTATAGGGACTAGACGTCCTTCTTTTTAGGTTGGAGTATTTTAATTTGGAAAACTGTACTTATACTAATATTGTCAGTTTGACATCTTATTTGAATGAGTTCCATGTACCATTTGTTGTTGTGTAAATGCTTTGGATTTATATTTGGAGAAACTTTCCCGCTGCTTGTGAATTATAATGACTCAATTATTTATCCAAAGGTATTTCCTTATTTATTTCTCTGTTTTAGTTTAATTTCTTTTGAAAAAAAAAATATACCCTTGCTTTGAAAATCGGTGTGTTACAATTCACACTAGTACCACCAAAATGTATCAAGACCTTAAGAAGAAGTTCTAGTAGGTCGGAATGAAGAAACAAGTAGTACAATATGTGGCCTCGTGTTTGATTTGTCAGAAAGCCAAGGTAGAGCATCAAATGCTAGGGAGACTGCTAAGGTCATTAGATATACTAGTAAGAAAATGAGATAATATATCTATGGATTTCATGATAGCATTGCCTAAAACTCAGCGGAAGTTTGACTTCATTTGGGTGATTGTTGACAGGTTGACTAAATCTGCCCATTTCATACATGTGAGGACTACTTATATGTGACTAAGCTTGTAGAGATCTACATTGTCGAGATTGTTAGACCAAACGGGATACCCTCCAACATTGTGTCAAATAGAGATATGAAGTTCATTTCTCGTTTGTGGAGAGCATTACATGAGGCTTTGGGTACTAAGTTGAGACAGAGTTCAGCATATCACCCCCAAACCAATGGACAAACAGAAAGAACTATTCAGACCTTGGAGGATTTATTGAAAGCATATGTGTTGAATGATCGAGGAAGTTTGGATAATATGTAGCCACTCGTTGAGTTCACCTATAACAACATATCTCATGTGAGCATTGAGATAACATCATTTGAGGCTCTGTATGGTGAGAACGTATTTGTGGGGCCATAATTTGTACAACAGACTACATATAAGCTGTCTGATCTAAGAAATGATGAAAACAACATAAAGCAGACAAAAGAGTTATGCTGACTAATAGAAGAAATGGTTGGAGTTTCAAGACGCTGAACATGTGTTTTTGAGAGAGATGCCTACTATAGGAGTTGGTAGGGCATTGAAGTCTAAGAAGTTCACTCCTAAATTCATTGGTTCATATCAGATCCTCCGACATGTGGGTCTTATAGCTTATCAGATTGCCTTGCCTCCGAGTTTGGTCAAACTAGACCACGTGTTCCACGTGTCAAAGTTTAGGAAGTACATGTCTGATCTTCTCCATATTATCATTCCAGATGATATCTAGTTGAAGGAGAACCTTTCTTTTCTAGTTCCACTAATGAGCGTTGGAGAAAAGACTACTAAGCACTTACGAGGCAAGGATATTGCATTGGTCAAGGTGATTTGGAACCAAACCAATGGAGATGCAACTTGGGAATTATAGGAAAACATAAGAGAGCTCCGCCCTAACCTTTATATAACAGACTAGTTTCGAGGACGAAACTATTTTTAAGGGGTGTGTATTGTAACACCTTCTAAATTTATTATTTAAAATAGTTAGGACCCATAGATAATTATTTTAGTATTAATTTATGTGTGACAATTATTTGTCTTGCTCAACTAATTGTAGTTGATAAAGTTGTTAGTAAGAATTATTTAATCAATTGAGAAGTTATATATATTATGTAGATGGTTTTTATTTTATTTTTTTTATCTTTAATGCTTTGATCTAATAAATTAAGATGAAATCATTCCCTTTTAACTCCTACCTCACACCCTCATGTGTGGCTAGATACATTAGCTTCTCTTACACACTACTCTAGCATTTTAATTCACTTGATTTTAATTTTTCTCCCTCCTATTTTCCATTTAGGCCTAACACCATTTACTCATCATCTCTATTATAAATTTTTCCTAAGTCCACAATTGTTCTATACTCAGCAATAATAAGCAGGAAAAAAAAAACTCAAACTCACAAATCTTTTACAGACAAGATTCTGGAAACAGAAAGAAATACTGAAACTCTCGACACCATCACCTTCACTTCTCTTTTTTTTTTATCTTGCATCAAAAGTTTGGAACTTGTTTTTCTTGCCAACAACTTCATGGGGCTTAGAGCTTTGTGCTAGGAAGAAAAGCGGCCAAGGTAAGGATTTTCTCACATAAACTATAATTAGACTATTGGATTAAAATAATAAAACCCTAATTTTTTCGCTGAGTTCGATATGTTTTAAATGATTTTTTTTATGTAAAATATGAATTTTTATGTTATATGTGATAAAGTTTTAGTTTTTATGATGAATATAAAATAAAGTTTGAATTTTTATGTTATATGTATTAAAGTTTTAACTTTGTGTGGTATATAATCTTAGAGATTTGTGAATAAGATGATGATTTGAAAATGTGAGTTTTTGAATGCATATAATATGATACTAGGAGGCTCCGTGGGAATATTCATTTTTAATAGCATATCATCATGTCATGGCATATGCATCTTTGTGGAAGTTGCCTTAGTGACATGTTTATATTTGAATCATATAGTTTTAGGAGCATCCATTATGCGAAAGTGCATATATTTTTGTTATACAATTTACTAGTTTGTGTTTTTTTCTTTTAAATTGGAAGCTTTTATATTTATATGTTTTGTATCATTTTTTCATATGTTTAGCTTTTGTTTGATGTGGATGATGGAAAAAAAAACTGACCCTTACAATAACATTTCGGTACTAATGACCTCAAGGAGATTCAAGAATAGATGATGAATATTGATGAGCAGCGAACATATCGTAAAAATGAGTTTTCAACACAATTTTATAATAATAGATTTGTCACGATATCTCTAAGTTTATTTTCAATCTTTCTTCACCAACTTTAAAAAGCACAACAAATATAAAAGTGAATTTTCTTCGGTTAAGAATAACTCTTTTTACTTTATTTTAGCCTCTGAATAAGCATTTTCTTGAGAATATTAAATAAATATGGTTGTTACTTTTAATTGAATAATAGTTTAAGCATTTTTACTCAAAAACAATTATCGTAATTTTTCTAAACAATAAGTAATTTTAAGTAATGTTTTGTATTCTACCCAATAATATATTCGACGTGATAAATTTATTTTAGAAACATTTTTTCGAAACTCCAAAATATCATAATCAAAGCAACTTAAGGAAATCGAGGGTCACAAATTGAGTAAGAATAACACGATGAGGGCAATGAACATGTACTGTCACTTTAAAAGTGTTTTTTACACTGAGTCAAATACATAAAAGAGTTACATACTAATAAAATTTTCTATTTTTTCATGTTATAAAGTAAAATGTAATAGAGTAATTTAACGAAATACATAATTGCTGCTAGATATCAATGTAACATTTATATATAATGATAGTGTATATCTTTAATATAATTTATATATAGAGTAAATACCTAAATAAGAAGAAAAAAAAATTGATTCGACGAGATTTTGTTATCTTTTACCAATGTTTCAACCCCATACTTTTGTTCACGGAAAAATAAAGGCTCCGATGCAATTTTCCTCCCTTTTAAGTTTTTTAATCACACCATTTTTAAATGATATTTTTTGTGGAGGTTAAATGATATTTTTTGTGGAGGTTATTGTAACAGTCCGGTCCTATTTACCGGTTTAAATCTGATATTTGGGAGAAATAAATAGTGTAATTTATTCTTTTTCATTATTAAACTTGTTAATTCTTAATTGAATAGAAGGGGATGAAAAGTTCGTAAATAACAGCGCAATTCGAGTCGGATTTGTATAAAATAATTCTTAAGATTTTCATTTGTTTTATATTAGTAAAAATAAATTCGTTAATTTAATTGAGTTTCTTTTATTTTATTTTATTTAAAATGGATTCGAATTTTCATAACAATAATCTTGATGAATAAACAATAATCTTGATGAATAAATTAGAAGTGTTATTTGATACATATACCTACTATTTTTTTTTCTTAGTTATTTTCTAAATTAAATAATATCACATCATCAATTTTAATAAAAATAAATGGGTCAATGAAAAGAAGGTGAATGTTGGGATTAAAGTTGCTCATTTGAAATTAAGAGGAGAAAAAGCGCATGATTAAAAAATTTAAGTGTGTAAAATCGATCATTTAAAACTAAAGGACAAAATTGTGCAATTTAAAAATTTGAAGGAGCATAAGTGCATTTAAAACAAAAATAAAAAATATTAATTTGTTCATTATACATCTCAAATGTAGATCATATTTGTTTTTCGTTGTGAATAAAATATCTCTAAATTATATATAGACTAATTTAATCGTTGTAAATAAAAAGACTAATTTAATCCAAATGTGAGATTATTCAAAACTTAATTGGTATATCAGTTATTATAATCATATATATCTTTGTTTTTTTGTATATCTGTGACCGATGAGACTCCACAAGAATTCCACCTTCAACTGTAGCACATAGAACGTTGGGAGAAGGTGGACCAAATACAAAGAAAACAATTGATCTTACTTAATATGGTGGTGCTTGGAATTTTCGCTGCTCTTTCGTAAGATTAGTGACAATTTTGGTAAACTTGATTGTGATGTTTGGAAAATAAGATTGGTTGGGAGTTAGGGATCATGGAGGTTAATTTTTTTTAGTGAATAAACGTAGAGGTTAATTTGTACTTTACTACTTGTTCCGCTGTGTATATATATATATAAAACAAAAAAACAAAAAAAGTAGTTTAAGAGAATCGAGATTAATGATAACAATTAACAAGTCACACTCTTATATTTAAAATGTTTTTATATTAAGAATAAAATTGTGGTCCGTCTTCGATTCATTCGTAAAAATAATTTATTTTAAAATGAATTATTATTATCAATTTACAATTCTAATATTAATTTTTTAAAGTATATCTTTTAATTAATATTATATATATAATTTTTAATTTAATATTTTTGATTTTATAATAATAATAATAGTAAATATATCAATATTTAATTAAGATATTTTAATTAAAATATAATATTTTCTTTCTTTTATTTAAACTACATGTAAAATAATCAATTGAAAGTATCAAAAATTGTAATTTGAGATCATAATACTAATATTAATATATAAAAAAAAGAAAGATAAACGTGGCACGTGATCTTGTATTTGATACGTGTCAAAATGAGTTTGAATAATCTGCGGTTTCAAGCATGCTTTTCAAACATGTTTTGAAGAGAAGAAAAAGAAGAGGCTGCGTGAACCTAACTATTATATTACAAAATGCAATCGTCCTTTGGTTTTCAAACTTCAAACCCACATGCCTTTCTTATCTATGTCACTCACGTTCACCGTCAATCCACACTAATATTGGGTCATAGGAAATTTTTTCTATATAATTTTTTTTTTTAAAAATACATCACTTTGAATAAAACATACTAAATATTATATTTAAGTTTTTATAAGATCACATCTTTAAACTGCGATCATATAAAAAAAATTAAAGTTTAGTTATTGATTGCAACCTTCTATTATATATATTATATACATTTAATATTAAATAATAAAATAAACAAAATTTAAAATAATAAATACTAATTATTAATTAAAAATTATAAAAGTTGAGTAGAGTTATACGTAACATTCAGATAATATTTTGAATTATGGTGAGGTATTTGACATAATCTGTATATGTTTTACACTTCATTCTTAATGTCTATTTCATTTCTATTGTGAGTACTGTTTGATTAAGTCAAATTAACAAACTAAACTAAGATAAATTATTTGGCTAAAAATATCTTTTTTATAACAAGGAACTCTAATTTCTTAGGTTATCAGACTTGTTACTCAAACCATGCACAAATGTTAATTTCTTATACACATGTTGATACTTTATATTCCTATAACAATATTGAAACATGAACATATATTTTGGTTCTAATTATTATAGCTTATTTTTCAATAATGAAATAATTGATAGGTTCAATTCTATGGTGATCAAACACACACAAACATTAAGAACACAAATATATTTTAATTGCATAAGTAGCATACGAAAACCAAAATTACATAAATTAAAAAAGGTTTATCTAATTCCTAAAGTGTAGTTGCATCCTCCTTTGCATCCAAAATTAAGAACTCTAACAAAATAATAATTTTTAACTTAAATAATTTTCTAGAAACGCATACAAGCACATTGCATTAGGTCTTGGCACAATGCACTAGCTCAAAATTAAATGGGACGCAACCATGTTGTGCAATGCACTAATAGATCTATCTGGTGTGCTTAGAGGTAGAGAGTTGTTCCAAGAAGTGCACTACAGAGCAGTGACTGATGCAATGCGCTTCTATTCCAATTTGTTGCGCTTCAAGCTCAAATAAAAGGTTGGTTTGCACTTAGGGAACAAACTCATGTCTGCAATAACCCTTTATAAATTCTCGAGTGTATGTTATTCATTGTAATTGACCTGCAACATCAAAACAATAAAATAAATACTCTAAGGATTTTTCTCGATAAATAGGATTAGTAGCAAAAAATTCAAAATTATCCAAGAAGATTTAAATTACTTTTATTTATTAAATTGACTATACAACTAAAAAAAAAATAAAAGAAACTTTAAATAAAACTGATAACAAAATGCTTATAAACAAGAATTGATGAAGATTGATCAATCTTTGATCATTTCATTATAATTTCAAATAACTTTTAAGAACTAGCTACAATAGATCAATCTGGTCCACCTTAGAATTTTCCATGTTTTTCAATATTCTCAACATTACATAATATATTATTGGCAAAGTATTTATATCAATTTCAAGACTGACCACGTGTTTAAGTGAAAATTCTAAGATGGATTATTTTAATAGGTGGTCCAACGTAGTTCATTGCTTAAAAATCACATGAAGCACTAACAACAATTGGTAATACTACTCAGAAGTTCATGTTCATTACGACTAAGACAATTGAAGGGGAGAAAATACAAAAAAATTGAGTTTGAATTGTGTGTTAAAACGTTTTCTTCAAAGTTAGTTAGTTAAAACATTTTTGAAAAATAATCTTTTAAGGTAAAGA
Source organism: Cicer arietinum (assembly GCF_000331145.2). Lineage (NCBI taxonomy): Eukaryota > Viridiplantae > Streptophyta > Magnoliopsida > Fabales > Fabaceae > Cicer > Cicer arietinum. Next base: position 28,004,192 of record NC_021162.2, on the reverse strand, counting down.
GATATAGGAAAAAGGAAAGACAATTTATTCTGATTCATTACCAACTAGTAGTTATGTTCAATCCCTTTAACTTGAGGGATTTTCCACTAACATGAAATTGAATTTTCTTTCAATAACTAGAGCATACTATTATCAACCTTACTATACTATAGTCTTCTCAAACTTCTAGCTAGTACAATCAAGCTTTGGAGGATTCAGTCACTATAGGCTATATTAATGAAAAGAGATTTGTGAAATTATAATATAACTCTTGAATAAAGGATAGAGATTTAAGCTCAAATTACATGGGATAAGCTTTTAATAGAAATTATTTTGAATATGAGATCACTAGAGTAAATAAAAATTCTTTCTTGGTTTCTTTTTCAGCGTGATAGTTCAATAATATTATCTCTTTTATATTTTAATTTCTCTCATCCCTGTGAATGCTTTCCTCTTATGATTTTCTTTCTCCAGCCTTGGACATTCTAATTTGAAGTGTTCATATTTTTTACATTCATAACAAATGATTTTCTTCTTCTTTAAGTTCTCTTTTCTATCTATTAATCTTTGGAATATTTGAATTCCTTCTTGGGAAACTATTTCGTTCTTTGCATATATCTTGAACTCGTATGGAGATAAGTGACAACTCGTCATCACTCTGGTGACCATATTCACTTCCGTCTAGTTTTTTTTTTTTCTTGAATAGCCTTAGAATAAATCTTCTAGCCTTTCAACTACAAAACAATGGATTTTGACTTCTTTTTTATTTCATCATTCAGCTCAATCTCATTGAATCGAAGTGAACTCATGAGCTCTTCTGAAGGAACTGTGCTGAGATCTTTTTCTTCCTAAAGAACTTTTAGCCTAAAGACAAAATTTTGAAATTTGAAAATCATTTTTTCAATGTATTCATCTTCTTTCATCGAGAACAACTAATGTTGTTTTACCAATACATTTAAGGAGGTTGTACTACTACTGATATGTGTTGACCTTATTGCCAACATCATTGTAGCTCACATTTCCTCTTTATATCTTTCATTTCTACATTGATTTGTGTTGTAATGAACTTCATGGTATTTTATCATTTTTCCTTTTTAATGTTAAAGCTCAATATAAGCTAAAACTCTTTCTAGTTAAGGATTAACGAGGTTATTGTTGGAAATTATGGCCTCTATTTGTTAAAAAAATATATGAGAAATGTATTTACTAATTTCACAAGATTGTCAATCAGATTAACAATGATCGGTTACAGAATTTGTTCAGGAACAAAGATTCGCAATTGCATGAATTATCAATATAAGAGTACAGATACAATGCTTATTCAAAATATTAATCAAGGAAGAAATTCACCAATACAAACATTCAAGAATAAGCATTCAAGCAATATCAAAATAAAGAGAAAGGATAAGAAAATCATGCACCAGGATTTTTATACTGGTTCGACTATCACTTTGATAACCTACATCCAGTCCTAAAATCTAAACCAGATTTCAGCCTTTCCAATAGAATCGACTTGAGTACGTTTTACAGATTGTCCAGCTCACACATGGCCTATCTATCCAACTCGCTCGCTTCTATTACAATGCCACCTTATCCCTAGAGTTACTCGCCAAACCCTCACGAGATCAAGATGAGACTTCTTCTTGATGAACACACCCACCAACAAAGATAGTCACCAGTTTACACTATTGGATTTCCAGAACTTTCTTTACAGATTGTTTTTACAGAAAAGAATAAAAGAATACTAAGAATGTTGACTCAATGACAATATAAGATCTCACACAAAAGTATTAGCCAATGAGTATTTGTGTGAAGTACAATTTTTCTCTCAAGGTGTTTTTCAGTCCTTAGTGTTTTTGAAAAAGTGTTATGAATAATTGTTTCAAGTATTGTGTATTGGTTATTAGAAAATGTGTAACAGTTCTTTTTAAAATGTGATTGAATCAGCTTATATATATTCAGAAAAACATCAGGTCAATCGATTTTATAACAGTTTAAAAAAAAACAGCTTAATCGAATGCCCAATCGATTATCGCGTTACTTGTTTTTCTTTAATCTTGAAAATATAAGCATGAATCGATTTTCCAATCGATTCTTTTAATGCATAAATCAGAAACTGATACTAAGATTATATCAGCATATGAATCGATTTGCCAATCGATTCTTTTAATGCATAAATCAGAAACTGATACTAAGATTATATCAGCATCGATTGAGTAATCGATTATAGGTGTTTTGTTCAAACAACGAGATCAAAACAATCGATTGCTCAGTCGACGTATATTCATAGTCATAATCGATTTGGCAATGAGCTGAATATTTCCTGTAACTCAAACATTTAGTTCAATCGATTTGTAAATCGATTTGGCTAATCACAGTGACTCAGACATTTTAAAGCAATCGATTTGGCTTGTTACAGTAGCTCAGCTATTTTGGTTGAAATCGATGTGTCAATCGATTATGCACCATGTTTCTGATAAATGATTAACTTCAATCGATTACCACAAAACTTGCAGTTTAAGAAACTTAATTCAATCGATTGTCCAATCGATTTGGTTGATCACATAACTCATTCCTGATGAAAAACTTTTTCACAATCGATTTGCCAAATTGATTCAGTAAGTGGTTGGTTCTGTGAATCACAAAATCGATTACTCAATTGATGTCCTAATCGATTGTCCAATTGATTAGATTAAACCCAGAACTCAGGTTTCACCAAAAGCCTTTAAGTAATTGATTTCCCAATCAATTTACTTAGTACAAACGTTTGTTCTGAGTCAGAAAATCGATTGTCCAATTGATTCATCAATTGACTTATCAGTTGATTGATTTACTTTCTTATTTTATGATTTCATTTTTTTTATTTTGGCAAATACTTAAGTATGAAACCATTGTGATGAGTGTACTAAATAATTACTATAACCACTAATCACACTATACATATTTGCATCTTTCTCAAGCACATCCTCCAATTTTGGTTGATTCCTTGAGTTCCAAGCTTTTGTTCCAAGTGTATAGTGTTTGCTTGTTTGTTCCTGAAATGTTACTCAGTTCAACCTGTTAGGCTTATCAAATGATACATGTACATTGTATGTTTGTTAATTATGTCAAAATCATGATCAAGGGGACTTATGTCTAACAATCTCCCCCTTTTTGATTAAATGACAAACATACAATTTTAACTTGAGTTTAACATTTCAAAACTTAAAAAAAAACATAGTTACTATTATTTAAAAGGAATCTCCCCCTGAATTTTGGAGTTCATGACTCCTTTAACAAGGCTTTAACATTATCAGTCATAGAATAATCAGAGCTTGTTAAAACCAATCAACAGAATTAATATCAGAGTACCAAATTAGTTCCAGAGCAGCGATACAAAATTCATCAAATTAGTAGTGCAGTATCAGAGCTAAACAATTCATTAAATTTGCAGTGCAGTATCAGAGCTATATTGTTATGCAAGATTTTATCAATTTTGCAGTGCAGTACCAGAGCAACAGTAAAATGGTGTCAGAGCAATTCAGAACACTTCAGAACTTGATAGAACTTGAGCAATTTATCAGAGCAACACAAGTTATAATGCTGTACTTTGTATCAGAGCAACAATGCATATGATGCAGTAAACAAGTTAAATGCAGTAAACTCTCCCCCTTTGTCATTTAAAGCAAAAAGATATAAACATAAGAGAATATGACAATAGAACATTACAATACAATACTAGAACATTACAAAGCAACAAAGAAACCAAAATCCTAGTCAACTAATCTAGGGCTATTCCTCATTATTATCAGTGGGAGGGGTAGAGACTGTTGTATTAGCCTCAGCAAGTGTCTCCTCTCCATGAGGTTCAGTGCTATCTAAGTTGGTTGGGTTTTGATCTTCTGTTGCTTGACGGCCTATATCTGCAATATCTTCAAATGACATCTTCAGGCCTAAGTGTTCTTGTATTGCAGCCACATCCTGAGCAACTGAATTGAGCGATGCTTGAAGAGTCTTTAGAGATTGCATTATGAGCAGCTTGATTCTCCATGAATTCCAGCAGCTTAGTTAAAACCTCAGAATGGGCTTCAACTGGCTCAACTTGTTTCGCATTTGGCTGAACTTGTTCAGCACTTGGCTGAGCTCGAGTCCAAATGCCATTTATTCGTCTCAATTGCATTTGGTTTACAATTGATTCTCCAAAGGTGGGAGTGGTTTTGGCAGATTCTTCATTGACAACATAAACTTTAAAATGTCTCAGAATCTTTGTAATGAGTTGTGGGTAAGGGAGGAGCAACTTACCATGAGCTGATTCTGACATGTTCATGAGAACAATCCAAGTCCAGCTCATCTTGAGCTCTTTGAATAATCCCCACAACAGAGTAATGTCCAGCCTCTGGACAACAACGTGATTTACCGACCTAGGCACTAACATCCGTGTTAGTACGTACATGAGCATCCTATATTGGACCTTCATTTGACCTATAGGGAGTGATAGTTTTTCTACGAATCCCTCGATCATCAGGTCCTGAACAACAGTGTGCCTGTTTACTGATGATTCCCATGCTTCATCAGCAGAATCTGCTGTTGGACTTTAGTCCTTTGAATCCTAATTTTGACATAATTAACAAACATACAATGTTCATACATCATATGATAAATCTAACATTTTAATTGAGCAAGATTTCAGGAACAACAATTCAATCCTACACACTTGATACAAATTGCTTGGAACACAAGAAATCAACAAAAGTTGATCATTGACTGAGTAAATCGATTGGGAAATCGATTTCATAACAAGGGTGTAAGGAAACATAATTGTTTGTGATTGTATAATCGATTAGGCAATCGACTGGCACAATTAGAAATGAAAATTGCACAAGTCAGTGGCATCCTGTTTTACAGGCTAATCGATTGGCAAATCGATTGTACACATCACAAAGTAAAACTGATTGAAACCAATTGACTGGCAAATTGATTGATCAAGTCACAGTGAGAATCCAATTTCTAGGGTAATCGATTGGCAAATGGATTGCTTAGATAATATTTGAAAAATAACTTGACCTGTGACAAACACAATCGATTGGACAATCTATTGTGAGAATTTCAATCATGTTAAGTTTGGTTACAATCGATTGGGAAATCGATTGAACTAAATATCAGGTAAGAACTTTTCAGGCAAATACAAACAAATCGTTTGGCACTTCGATTAACATCAAAATAGCTAAGTCACTGTCTTGAACACAATCGATTGGCAAATCGATTGAAAGAACCTTTTTGAAATCACAGTGAACTTTGAGCTTGTGGCCAAATCGATTCTGAGTATTTGTAAATCGATTATGAGACTTAATAAATCGATTAAGTAATCGATTGGTGTGATTTTTACTTTGAACAAAACACCTACAATCGATTATGAAATCGATGCATATAAGTCTAAACATAATTTACTGAAAAAAGTTTGTTTAAAGAATCGATTGGCAAATCGATTGGCTTATGTAGTTTCAAGATTCAAGAAAAACAAGACCCGCGATAATCGATTGGCAAATCGATTAGACCTGTTTTATAACTTTAATGAATCGATTGGCAAATCGATTTATTAGTTGTTTTTCAGAAACTATATAAACTGTTTTCAATCATTCTCTCAAAAACAATGATAAACACTCATAAACTCTCATTAACACAATACAACACATTGTTAACATTCTGATATTGCTTTTTCAGATCAAAGCCAAAAAGATTATCCATAATCATTGAGAGAGCTGAAAAAGTAATCTTGAGAGAAAAGACAATGTTCTCATAATCCATCATTGAATAACCAGATTCGTGAGAAGACACATTGTTCAAGATTGAAGACTTCTTTTACTACTTCTTTTATTCTGTTTGAAATAAATACTTTGTAAAGAAAACGACTGCTAGAAATCCAGCTAGAAACTGGTGGCGATCTTCTTGGGGGAGAGGACTCATCAAGAAGGAGCCGTACTTTGATTTTGTGTGAGTCTGCTGATTGACTACAAGGATCAAGGGGTGAGCAATAGGAAAGAGATATTGAGAGATAGATAGGTTTCGAGGAAACTGGACAATCTGTAAACAATTCACAATTCTTTCTATTGGAGAAAAATCTGAAATCCAGTTGGATTGTCAGGACTGGATGTAGGTTGTCTCGTTGACAACTGAACCAGGATAAATCTTGGTGCATTCTATCCCTTATCTTTTTACTTTTAATTGATAATCTTGTATGCCGCATTATAATTCCGCTGTGTATGTAATATTGCTTTAATTTGATTAAAGACTGATATATTCTAATTTGATTAAAGACTGATATATCCTCAGAGCTTAACTTTTCAAGAGGTAAAACTCATAAAAGGAATATG
>NC_021162.2:27986086-27988782 GCF_000331145.2 Cicer arietinum | reverse complement strand
GCTTGGAGAGTCCTTAGAGATGCTTCTACTCTTGCATTATGAGCAGCTTGATTCTCCATGAATTCCAGCAACTTAGTTAAAACCACAGAATAGGCTTCAACTGGCTAAGCTTGCTCCGCATTTGGCTGAGCTTGTTCAGCATTTGGCTAAGCTCGAGTCCATATGTCGTTTATTCGTTTTAATTGCATTTGGTTTACAATTGATTCTCCAAAGGTGAGAGTAGTTTTGGTAGATTCTTCATTGACAACAGAAACTTTAAAATGTCTCAGAATCTTCGTAATGAGTTGTGGGTAAGGGAGGAACAGCTTACCATGAGCTGATTCTGACATGTTCATGAGAACAATCCAGGTCCAGCTCATCTTGAGCTCTTTGAATAATCCCCATAGCAGAATAATGTCCAGCCTCTGGACAACAGTGTGATTTCCCGACCTAGGCACTAACATACGTGTTAGTATGTACATGAGCATCATATATTGGACCTTCATTTGACCTATAGGAAGTGAGAGCTTTTCGACGAATCCCTCAATCATCAGGTCCTGTACAACAGTGTGCCTGTCTATTGATGTTTCCCATACTTCATCAGCATAATCTGCCTCAGTTCTTCCATCAATAGATTCACCATAGAATGGCAAACCTGAAAGTTCAGAAAATTCCTCAAAAGACATGGAAATTTTCTTTCCTTTTACTTCAGATTTAAAGCCTGTGGTGGTGAGCTTGAAGTTGGAATAGAATGCTTTAATAAGCTTTGGATATATGTCAAGGGAGCAGGAGAGAAAGCCTTCCAAACCATGAAACCTCAAATGATTTTGAAATGAAAAACCATTTGAATCAAAATAAGCAAAATCCATGGTTCGTGCCTCATGGATTTTTGAGCTATATCCTTCATAGCATCAGCCAATAATTTTTCAATGGGAGAAGCCTTCCTCTTCTTTGATTTCTCCTGTTCAATGGCAATGCCCTTTCCCTTATCTTTTGCCATTATTTTATGTGTTAGGATGGAGACTCTTTTTGTAGTTGGTGGAGGTGATGGGGTTCTTCCACTTGAAGATGATGATGGTGATGGTGATCTTGCAGTGGTTTGCTTCACTCTTGCCATCAGTAAGATTAAGGAAGTGTTTGAGAATAGTGAGAAGTATGTAAGGATTGTAGAGAGAGATCAGAAAACTGTGAGAAGTTTGAGAAATACTGGAAAAGTGAGATGGGAAATCGATTTAGGGTTTAAGTAGGGTTTAAGTATTCCTGTTCAAATTGATTTTTCAATCGATGTAGTTAAGTTCTCTGCGCATGCTACGTCGATTGCTCAATCGATTAGATTATCGTTACTGTAGGTAGTTGAACGATCTCAGTCATATTTGCCTCCAACGACTAGTAAAATTTTTGTAACTCAGTCATGCTTCAAATCGATTCCCAAATCGATTGTCTTTTAATTACTAAATCGATGTCCCAATCGATTTCCATATCAGTTCAGGAAACTGCTCATCTCAGCATCGATTTCCAAATCGATTCTTTAAACTATTTTCCAATAATTCAATCGATTAACCAATTGATTGGATTAATGAATACTCCAGTCTTTGCTGCTACCTGAGATTAGAAAATCGATTATGCAATTGATTATCGTGTTTTCAATTTTGACAATTGAAACACTGTGCATCATAAATCGATTATGAAATCGATTTTGTAATGCTATTTTTCTATCTAGTCAAAGGATAATCGATGTTTCAATGGATTTTGGAACAGGGATCAGATTTCATTGTGATATATAATTCCAAGTTTCATTCTAATATGGAAGAAACTGTCCTTGGGTAAGGCTTTGGTGAAAATATCAGCTAACTGATCAGCTGTATTGACATATTCAAGCTTGATCTTACCCTGTTGATATTGATCCCTAATAAAGTGATGCCTAATCTCTATATGTTTGGTTCTAGAATGCATGACAGGGTTTTTAGTAATATTTATAGCACTAGTATTATTACACATGATAGGCACAATACTTAGATCAACACCAAAGTCAGATAGGTGTTGTTGCATCCATAAAATTTGTGCACAACAGCTTCCAGCAGTTATATATTCAGCTTCAGCTGTTGAAAGTGCAACACTATTTTGTTTCTTGCTATGCCAAGATACAAGAGAGTTCCATAACAGTTGGCAAGTACCAGATGTACTTTTTCTGTCCAATTTGCAGCTAGCAAAATCAGAATCAGAATAACCAACTAGATTGCAAGTAGATCCCTTAGGATACCACAAACCTAGATTTTTGGTTCCTATAAGATATCTAAAAACCCTTTTGACTGCACTTAGATGGGATTCTTTTGGATTTGCTTGATATCTAGCACACATGCAAACACTAAACATAATGTCTGGTCTACTAGCTGTAAGGTATAGTAAAGATCCTATCATGTCTCTAAACATTGTCACATCAACAGATTTTCCCTTCTCATCTCTATCTAAATGACAAGCTTGACTCATGGGTGTATCAATGGATTTAAACTTATCAAAGCCAAACTTCTTTAAAAGATCATTACAGTATTTGGTTTGACTTAGGAAAATGCCATTCTTGCTTTGTTTGATTTGAAATCCCAAGAAGTAAGTTAATTCTCCCATCATGGACATTTCAAATCTTCCTTTCATTGTATTTTCAAATTCTTTACAAAGCTTATTGTTTGTTGATCCAAAGATTATGTCATCAACATAAATTT
>NC_021162.2:27985716-27985979 GCF_000331145.2 Cicer arietinum | reverse complement strand
AGGGCTTTTGTCAGTTTAAACACATGATTTGGAAACATAGGATCTTCAAAACCAGGTGTTTGACTTACAAAAACTTCCTCCTAGATGTCTCCATTTAAAAAGGCACTTTTTACATCCATTTGATATAGTTTAAAGTCCATTATACATGCATAAGCCAACAGGATTCTAATGGCTTCTAGTCTAGCTACAGGGGCATAGGTTTCATCATAGTCAATGCCCTCCTCTTGGTTGTAACCCTTAGCCACTAGCCTAGCCTTATTCCT
>NC_021162.2:27980609-27985640 GCF_000331145.2 Cicer arietinum | reverse complement strand
GTTCCTATGACATGTTTGTCTTCTGGTTTAGGAACTAGGACCCAAACTTTGTTTCTGTCAAACTGATTGAGCTTCCTTTATGTTTTTGGGTTCTACTTGAGATACAAAGGCTGTAAAGTTACAAAAATGTCTGAGGGATTTTCTAGTTGAAACTCCTTTTGAAATCTCTCCTATGATGTTGTCAATGGGATGGTTTTTGTTAAACTTCCATTCCTTAGGTAAATCATCTTCCCTAATAGGTTCTACACAATCAAAGTTGTTTGGAGGTACTGGTTCATTAGGTTCTTTTGGTTCAGATTCTACAATTTCGTCCAAAGAATCACCAACTATAGGAGGAGTGTTGTTCAAGTTTTCAGCAAACATTTCATCAAATTTTACATGGACAGATTCCTCTATAGTTTTGGTTCTTTTATTGTAGATTCTATAGGCCTTACTAGATTGGGAATAACCTAGAAAAATACCCTCATCTGCCTTAGGATCAAACTTTCCTAAATGTTCTTTCCCATTGTTTAATACAAAGCATTTGCATCCAAAGACCCTAAAGTAAGAGATGTTTGGTTTTCTACCCTTGTATAACTCATAGGGAGTTTTTCTAAGTATTGGCCTTATTAGAACTCTATTCACTACATGTGTGGTTGTGTTTATAGCATCAGCCCAGAAATACTTAGGAAGATTTGAGTCTTTAATCATAGTTCTAGCTAGTTCCTCTAAAGACCTATTCTTCCTTTCTACAACTCCATTTTGTTGTGGAGTTCTAGGGGCTGAGTATATATGGTGAATTCCATTTTGTTCACAGTAGGTATTAAAGGATTCATTTTGGAATTCTCCAACATGATCACTCTTGATGGAGATTATTTTCCGGTTCTTCTCATTCTGAACTAAATTTGCAAATCTTTTGAAAATAGAGAAGGCCTCACTCTTGTGAGTCAGAAAAATGTGCAAGTATACCTAGAGTTATCATCTACTAACACATAACCATACAAGTTTCCTCCAAAGCTTCTAACTTGAGATGGACCAAACAGGTCCATATGTATTAATTGTAACACCTTATTGGTTTGAACTAAATCTATTGGGGGAAAGGATGACTTAACTAACTTACTTTTCTCACAGGAATCACACAACTTATCCTTAGTGAACTTTCTGTTTGGGAGTCCTAGAACTAATTGTTTACTAACTAGTTTGTTCAGGTGATCTATATGTATATGTGCTACTCTCTTATGCCATAACCAGTTTCCATCAGAATTGGATAATAGACAGCAAATAGTACTAGAAGGCAAAGCATTAAAATCAAGCATGTATATGTTATTGATCATGTCACCTACTAACCTTATGTCTTTATTCTCCTTGTGCTCAATTATACAAGACTGAGATGTAAAACATACCTGAAATCCCTTATCACAGAGTTGACTTATACTAATCAAATTGTGTTTTAGATCCTTTACATAAAGAACGTCTTTGATCACCGTAGTCGATTTGTTCCCTATGTCTCCAATACTGAGTATCTTACCTTTGTTATTGTCACCATATTTAACATATCTTCCATCCTTTAAGTTTAGAGACAAGAACTTTGACTTGTCTCTAGTCATGTGCTTGGAACATCCACTGTCTAGGTACCATGAATGAGTCCTAGATGTCAAGCATATCTGCAAAGTGTAATTTAAATTTTGGTTTTAGGTACCCAATTCAGATTGGGTCCTGGAAGGTTAGTTTCAAACATTGGTGACTTTACTTTCCAAATCTGTTTCCATCCTTTGTTGGCCAGTTTTTTCAGTTTACAATTAAAAACACTATGACCCTTTTTACAGCAAAAGTGACATGAAACAGCAGAGGATGAATTCTGATTTGGTTTAGTGAAGATATCATGCATATGCTTAGATCTAACCAACTTCTGATTCTTTTTAACATTCATGTTTTGTCTATAGCCAAGTCCAGATTTTTCATTTAGATTTCTTTCATTTCCAAGAAGCATATCTAAATTGTTTTTACCACTATTGAACTTTTCTAAATCACATTTCAGTGCATAAGTTTCCTTTTTCAGATTTTCATTTGTGTCTTTAAGAGACTCATGTTTCAACTTAATTTCTTCATAAAGCATGCACTTTTCTTCTAACAATTTCTTAGTGCTAATTAATTGTTTGATTACATTAACATATTCATCATGTAGTTCATTAAATGCGTCATGTAATTCATCATAAGAAGGATTGGATTTAGAACTTACCTCACTATCAAAATCTGAATCTGTGTTGGCCATTAGACAAAGATTAGCTTCTTCTTCTTCTGAAGATGTAGAGGACTATTCATCATTATCATTCCAGGCTATGTAGGCTTTTTTGGTCTTAGGAGGTGGTTGATTGCCTTTAGCCTTTGCAGTCTTATTTCTGTTTTGCAATTGGAAGCACTCAGATTTTATATGTCATGTCTTCCCACACTTAAAGCAGGTTATCTTGCTGTCATGTGTCTTTGAGTTTGAAGGTTTTCTTGATTTGCTATCCTTCTTTTTCAGAAACTTTTTGAATTTTCTGACAAGTAATCCAATTTCTGAATCTTCATCGGTCTCACTATTTGAATCGTTAGTGCAGATCTCTTGTTCGGACTTTGTTTGATGTGCTTGGGCTTTAAGAGACAGCCCTTTTCTTTTTTTGTCAGTTTGTTCAGCCTCACTCTGTCTATGCAGTTCCATCTCATGCTCTCTTAGTTTTCCAAATAGTGTGGCAATTAACATGCTACCAAGGTCTTTTGATTCTGCTATGGCAGTGATCTTTGTCTGCCACTCTCTGGTCAAGCACCTCATCACTTTGCTGATTTGCTGCTCATTGTCAATCACCTTACCAAGAGCATTTAGATTATTGATTATGTGAGTAAATCTTGTTTGCATATCATTAACGGACTCCTCTTTCTTCATGTTGAACAGCTCATACTCATGCATTAGCGTGTTGATTCAGGCCCTTTTTACATCTATTGTTCCTTCATGCGTTTGTTGCAATGTGTCCCACATCTCCTTGACAGTGAAAAATTCGTCAACGCTTAAAGCAGAGGTAATAATGTTTTTAGCCTTAGCATTGTATCTAACCTTTTTCTTGTCATCCTCAGACCAATCTGATCTGGGTTTTGGGATTGATGAATCACCTGTGCCAGCTATGGTTGGCACATAGGGACCATCTATTACTGCTTCTAGTATATCTAGACTACATGCTTCAAGAAAAATTAACATCCTCTCTTTCCAATACATGTAGGCAGCCCCATTAAATGCAGGGGGCTTGGCCACGGATGCACCTTCTCCCAGAAATTCTACAGAGGTCATTTTCTTTTATGAGAGTTACTCTAAAAAGATCAGGCTCTTGATGCCAATTGTTGGAAATTATTGCCTCTATTTGTTAAAAAAATATATGAGAAATGTATTTACTAATTTCACAAGATTGTCAATCAGATTAACAATTATCGGTTACAGAATTTATTCAGGAACAAAGATTCACAATTGCATGAATTATCAATATAAGAGTACAAATACAATGCTTATTCAAAATATTAATCAAGGCAGAAATTCACCAATACAAACATTCAAGAATAAGCATTCAAGCAATATCAAAATAAAGAGAAAGGATAAGAAAATCATGCACCAGGATTTTTATACTGGTTCGGCTATCACTTTGATAACCTACATCCAGTCCTGAAATCTAAACCAGATTTCAGCCTTTCCAATAGAATCGACTTGAGTACGTTTTACAGATTTTCCAGCTCACATATGGCCTATGTATCCAACTCACTCGCTTCTATTACAATGACACCTTATCCCTAGAGTTACTCGCCAAACCCTCACGAGATCAAGATGAGACTTCTTCTTGATGAACACACCCACCAACAAAGATAGTCACCAGTTTACACTACTGGATTTCCAGAACTTTCTTTACAGATTGTTTTTACAGAAAAGAATAAAAGAACACTAAGAATGTTGACTCAATGACAATATAAGATCTCACACAAAAGTATTATCCAATGAGTATTTGTGTGATGTAACAATTTTTCTCTCAAGGTGTTTTTTAGTCCTTAGTGTTTTTGAAAAAGTGTTATTGATAGCGTTTCAGCAAGTGTACTGAATCGTTGCAAGTAATAATAAAACGGTATTACCGAGTGTCGAACTCAAGGATTGCGTTTTACTATTGAATTATATTTGATTACTAGAATTGAACAAAAAGGTTCCCAAGTTGATTGAAATAATGTTTGAAATTAACAACAATAATAAAATTGATCTTTTATAATGAGAAAAATGTCAGGGATGAGTTTCACTTCGAATCCAACCTTGGTGTCTAATTTGATCCTAGTTATTGAATTCCTTTATTGAATTATTACCGAATTCTCTTTATTATTCTTGCCCTAATGTCTTAGTGACAGAACCTTTAATTCCAAAGTAACCCCTAATTCCTTAGTGGATTTAAGATTAGAATTAAGCATTACCGTATAGAAATTCTCTTGTAAATTATTGCTTTGCAACTAATTTAATTGGTTTCATGACCTGCACCTATGTCTAGACTACAAATTCATGAATTTCTTATCTCAAGCATTCGTAAGGTCCACTTACGTTTCAAAATACAAATCGTAGAACATTTTAATGTTGATCAAGCAATAAAAAGCATTAAGCACAGAGATGAGAAAAACAATTCAATAAACTCATTCATATAACTAGAAATCAAATCAGAGAAATAAGGGTTTCATCTGGTTACACTCATCCCTAATAAATAAGGTTTAGTTACTCATGACAGAGATACAAAAGATAAGGATTAAAGAAGAATTACACGAATGATTCATGGATGATTCTTGATAAAAACTGCTTCAATGGCGTTAGAAACGGCCGTCTTTGAGTTTCTATGCTAGGGCACAAGTCTCCCAAGTTCCCAAGAGTAAAAAAGATCCATAAACAGTAAAAATTTGTGTTTTTATGATTGTTGATGCGTGTCACGCGCCCCAGGCGCGCATGGCGCACTCCAGGCGTGCGTTGACAGAACTGAAACACGAGAAATGCGCTCCAGGCGCGCA
>NC_021162.2:27953720-27980034 GCF_000331145.2 Cicer arietinum | reverse complement strand
GACATTTTGGGATAGTAGGCTTTACCACTTGGAGTTAGGCACATACATTTCCAGATTATTCTACCATTTTTTTTCTTCACCTTTTCATTATGGAGATTCTCAAACATTGACAGAAGAACCAAGAAGATATATTTTGTTTTTGTTTTTGTTTTTCTTCTTTCTTCTTTCAATTTATTTTTCTTCTTTTTATTTTTTTATTTTATTTTTTTATTTTTCTGAGAATCACCACCCCAAACTTAAAAAGTTGATATCCCATGAGCAACCCCAAACTTAGAATTTTATCAAGACAAGAATTTTTTTCTACCTAACTCCAAGTAAGGTGATTTAATTAAAGTCGGGTGTTTTGCTTGTAATGTGGCTAGTAACCGAAATAAAAGGGCAAGGCTCAAAGGGGCTAGCAAAGGGTAAAATTTTCATAGGGTAGTTAGAAAGGCTCAAACGACCAATAAAATTGCCTCAATGTATGCATAAATTACAAGTGATGCAAGTCAGAATTAGTGCAAGTTCTAGAGGGATAACACATGTTTGGATAATTACTCAACAAAGAATTTAAGTTTTTAGGCTCAAAAGCTCACAGCTAGGATAATAAGAGAGAGTATGAACAATCAAAATAAAGCCAACATGCTTCTGAAAAGTTAAAAATGTATTTTTGAAAAATTGATGGCATATTAGCCTTCTACAACCATTTAGTAATCAAGAATGCATGCATTAGGAAGGCTTGTCGACTTGAGCAATAACATAATCTAAGAAATGAAATTTAACTTGCAAAATCACAAACATAAATTTTAAGATTAAGTGCAAGTCAATACGACTGTTTCATCATAGTTCACATTTAGTGAAAGGAAAAAAAAAAAACATAAAGATAAGAAAGTCACAATACACTAACATTAAACAAATAAAACGAGAAAACGGAAAGAAACATGACAACAGAGAGAAAAAAAAAAGGAAAGAAAACTTCTCTCAGTTTAGTAGTTCAAGGATTCTCGTTTAGATCATCCGCTCATGTTCCGCTATGGTTGCCAGTATACTGGTGAGGTGCAAATAGATCAGGCTCCTGGTGTCTGGAAAAAGTGCTTCAGGCGCGCTTGGGCGTGCTTGGGAGCGCGTTGTATCACTTGGAGTCGTACGATCGCTTCTCAATGCATCTTTTTGATTCCTTGCTCATACCAAACATCAAAACTAAGAGAACTAGCAATTAGAGATTAAAATTGGAACTAAATGGAGTAAAATAAATGTGAAATGCAATAAATAAATATGGTGCAAAGGATATAAAATTGGGTTGCCTCCCAATAAGCGCTCGTTTAGTGTCTTGAGCTTGACGTCTCAACTACTGTCAAGGTGGCATATATGACAGGAAGAACACATCATCCTTCTTCTTCTTTTTGTTTGGTAGAAATTCCATGAACTTAAGAAATAAAAGATGTTGCTTCCATGTCCTTCTCAAATGTACATTGATGAACAAGGCATAGATTGAATCTCGAACTTTATCAATCTCTTCTTTTTTCTTTTCCTCGTTCGTCTTTTCCTCTTGCTTATCTTCTTCTACCACAACAATGAAATTATCTTCAATCTTCAACTTCTCCTCCATCTTCTCAAACTTAACCACTTGCTCAAATAACCTCTCACATTGACTTTCAAATCTTTCAATTGAAACCATGTTATTCTTCATGAATTCAACCAAAACGTCCGTAATGTGAAAGTCTTTGTCATCTGATTCTTTGGATAGAATTTTAGGAGGTAGAATTTGTTCGCAATAGATCTTTTTAACATAACACATTTGATTTCTAGTTATATGAATGAGTTTATTGAATTGTTTTTCTCATCTCTGTGCTTAATGCTTTTTATTGCTTGATCAACATTAAAATGTTCTACGATTTGTATTTTGAAACGGAAGTGGACTTTACGAATGCTTGAGATGAGAAATTCATGAATTTGTAGTCTAGGGATAGATGCAGGTCATGAAACCAATTAAATTAGTTGCAAAGCAATAATTTACAAGAGAATTTCTATACGGTAATGCTTAATTCTAATCTTAAATCCACTAAGGAATTAGGGGTTACTTTGGAATTAAAGGTTCTGTCACTAAGACATTAGGGCAAGAATAATAAAGAGAATTCGGTAATAGCGATTGTGTTTCAGCAAGTGTACTGAATCGTTGCAAGTAATAATAAAACGGTAGTACCGAGTGTCGAACTCAAGGATTGCGTTTTACTATTGAATTATATTTGATTACTAGAATTGAACAAAAAGGTTCCCAAGTTGATTGAAATAATGTTTGAAATTAACAACAATAATAAAATTGATCTTTTATAATGAGAAAAATGTCAGGGATGAGTTTCACTTCGAATCCAACCTTGGTGTCTAATTTGATCCTAGTTACTGAATTCCTTTATTGAATTATTACCGAATTCTCTTTATTATTCTTGCCCTAATGTCTTAGTGATAGAACCTTTAATTCCAAAGTAACCCCTAATTCCTTAGTGGATTTAAGATTAGAATTAAGCATTACCGTATAGAAATTCTCTTGTAAATTATTGCTTTGCAACTAATTTAATTGGTTTCATGACCTGCATCTATCCCTAGACTACAAATTCATGAATTTCTCATCTCAAGCATTCGTAAAGTCCACTTCCGTTTCAAAATACAAATCGTAGAACATTTTAATGTTGATCAAGCAATAAAAAGCATTAAGCACAGAGATGAGAAAAAAAAATTCAATAAACTCATTCATATAACTAGAAATCAAATCAGAAAAATAAGGGTTTCATCTGGTTACACTCATCCCTAACAAATAGGGTTTAGTTACTCATGACAGAGATACAAAAGATAAGGATTAAAGAAGAATTACAAGAATGATTCTTGGGTGATTCTTGATAAAACTGCTTCAATGGCGTTAGAAACGGCCGTCTTTGAGTTTCTATGCTAGGGCACAAGTCTCCCAAGTTCCCAAGAGTAAAAAAGATCCATAAACAGTAAAAATTTGCATTTTTATGATTGCAGATGCGCGTCACGCGCCCCAGGCGCGCGTTGACAGAACTGAAACACGAGAAATGCGCTCCAGGCGCGGGTTGACAGAACTGAAACACGAGAAATGCGCTCCAGGCGCACATCATCTGTTGTCTGATCTATTTTGCATTTTGCGCATCTTTTGCGATTGAATTTGGTCCTGGTGTCTTCATGAAAGTTGCAGATATGGATCTTATCTTTCATTAGCACTTGGAGTGACACTAATTGGACATCTAGAACTCCAGATATGGCTGAAATACTCCACATATATCATGTTGATTTTTCACCAAAATTCAGCACTGCACTAAAACAAAGCGGAGTGTAAAATTACGACAAATTCCTACTTAATCAACGAAATAAAAACAAAAAACATTTTATTAACTCAAAGAACAAAAATCAACAAAATGTATCAAATAAATCCTTAATTTAACGGATGATTGAGGATAAATAAGACTAAAACAGTGGGAAAATATGCATATGATGAAGAGTCATCAGTTATGAATAATTGTTTCAAGTATTGTGTATTGGTTATTAGAAAATGTGTAACAGTTCTTTTTAAAATGTGATTGAACTAGCTTATATATATTCAGAAAAACATCAGGTCAATCGATTGCTTAATCGATTTTATAACAATTTTAAAAAAAAAACAGCTTAATCGATTGCCCAATCGATTATCGCGTTTCTTGTTTTTCTTGAATCTTGAAAATATAAGCATGAATCGATTTTCCAATCGATTCTTTTAATGCATAAATCAGAAACTGATACTAAGATTATATCAGCATCGATTGAGTAATCGACTATAGGTGTTTTGTTCAAACAACGAGATCAAAACAATCGATTGCTCAGTCGACGTATATTCATAGTCATAATCGATTTGGCAATGAGCTGAATACTTCTTGTAACTCAAACATTTAGTTCAATCGATTTGTAAATCGATTTGGCTAATTACAGTGACTCAGACATTTTAAAGCAATCGATTTGCCAATCGATTTGGCTAGTTACAGTAGCTCAGCTATTTTGGTTGAAATCGATGTGCCAATCGATTATGCACCATGTTTCTGATAAATGATTAACTTCAATCGATTACCTAATCGATTGCCACAAAACTTGCAGTTTAAGAAACTTAATTCAATTGATTGTCTAATCGATTTGGTTGATCACAGAACTCATTCCTGATGAAAAACGTTTTCACAAATGATTTGTCAATCGATTGAATCAGTAAGTGGTTGGTTCTGTGAATCACAAAATCGATTACTCAATTGATGTCCCAATCGATTGTCCAATTGATTAGATTAAACCTAGAACTCAGGTTTCATCAAAAGCCTTTAAGTAATCGATTTCCCAATCAATTTACTTAGTACAAACGTTTGTTCTGAGTCAGAAAATCGATTGTCCAATTGATTCATCAATTGACGTATTAGTTGATTGATTTACTTTCTTATTTTATGATTTCATTTTTTTTATTTTGGCAAATACTTAAGTATGAAACCATAGTGATGAGTCTACTAAATAACTACTATAACCACTAATCACACTATACATATTTGCATCTTTCTCAAGCACATCCTCCAATTTTGGTTGATTCCTTGAGTTCCAAGCTTTTGTTCCAAGTGTATAGTGTTTGCTTGTTTGTTCCTGAAATGTTACTCAGTTCAACCTGTTAGGCTTATCAAATGATACATGTACATTGTATGTTTGTTAATTATGTCAAAATCATGATCAAGGGGACTTATGTCTAACAGTTATAATGAAGTTTGCATTTTAGAATGTTGTATTGTGATTCGCTTCCTTTTAAATAAGTTGTTTTAAATCCAATCTTTAAAACTTAAATTGATCACTTAGGCTTTTATTGCTAGTCTTTTGTGGTTGGAAAATGATAAAGATGGAAAATATTTGATTTAATATGTATTAAGTTAAGACGCATTGAAAAGATATTAATGTTACATAGTTAAGAATAACAATGATGTCTATAGGGAATCTAATTTTCTAAAATAAAGTGTAGCATGATATGATGTGTATTATGTGATTCCAAGTATGGTAATAATCAGTTGATTATCATTATGATTGAGTTGGAAAACCCCTAAAGTCAATTTGGTCTTAAGAATACTATATCATGCTACAACATACTAACGAATGCAAATAGAATTATAACCAAGTAAAATATTTAACCACCCTTTTTCATCTGAAGTTAGAACTAGTGTCTTTTATTTAACTCTGCATTTTTTATCTTAAAATAATCTCAAAATTGTTACTATAAAATGTGTTTTTTTTATTTTTTTAACCAAAAAGTTAATTGTTTAGAAAAGCATTGAAATTAATGACATAATAAATTCTGGTGGGAGCGATACTTTACTTACACTTTATTATTTCTTTTGGACTGTGTACACTTACACTCAACTAATTTTACCCACAAAAAATACCATTCTCCATAAAACTTCTAGTATTATGATGCAAATTTCTTTTGTTGATCAACATTAAGTTCTTTTTTTGGTATGGGAACACCAATTGCATTGACTGGAGACACATAACTATCTTCAATCATATCCCATAGTTGAGAACTATCTGAAATAAAGAAACTTTGTAGTCTACCCTTCCAATATTCAAATCTTTCTCCATCAAACATCGAAGGTCTGTTCACGTGTCCATTAGAGGCTTAATCACAAGAATTAGAATTAGTTCTACTCACATGATCTTGTGATCTTATCTTTAATACAATTAAGTGCTCAACCAAGAGATCGAGCTCTAATGCTAATTGAATGTGAGAAAAACACAAGAAAGGGGGACTTTATATTGTGTGTCAAAAACTTTTTTTTTTAAGTTTGTTTCTTAAAACTTTTTTAATCATAAGCTTTAAATATAAAGATATAAAAGAAAGCATAAAGATAAACAATTTATCATGGTTCACCACCAACTAGTAGTTGCGTTTAGTCCTTTCAACTTCAAGGATTTTCCAATAAAATCAAACTAATTTTCTTTCGGTCACTAGAGCATAATATTGTCAACCTGGCTATACTTTATTCTTCTTAAACTTATAGCCTAGTATACTCATATTTTCTGTTTTTATTTTTACTTAATTTTAAAAAAATAGAATATAGATAAATTATTCCCTCATAATTTTTTTTTACAAATTTTGAAAATACATCTAACATTTTCAAAAGAATTGGTAATGTCAATACACTGTTTTTATTGTGTCTAAAAATTCATTCTTCCTAATTTGTCTTTCGCCTTCTTTACACATTTTTAGAAAATGAAATGTAAAATTCTTTTTTTGGTAAATAAACAAGCCCTAATATGCTATATGTAATATTTTTGTAAGTATTAAAACCGAATTTTTCATTCTATTCTCACATTAAAATGAGTCGTTATTCAAATGTTGGTTTCTTTAAATTATCCTATTTATAAACACGTCTGAATTTATTTCAGTCCAAATCCAAATAAAAATGAATTCAGTCTTAGCCAAGACTACCACAAATAGTGAAATAATACCAAACAAAAGTTTCACAACGAAAAGTTTGAAAAGTCAATTAATATTTACTATTAATCATAATTCGCCCAAATGTAATAATGCAGACATAGCCATCCTATTGCACGTACATAAATTCAAACTTAAAATGATAATTGATATATATCCAGCTATCCTGAAATACACAAAACACACTAATGTCATTATCATAATCATGGAGCCGCCTTAAAATTCCAACTTAGACTGGCCCTCTTATTCCAATTTAACCCCCTACTCCCGCTGAGGTAATAAACAATATAGCTATTTTTGTTTTGACAAAAAAGTTCATATAGCTTTTGAAACATATATGAAAGAAAAATAAAATAGTCTCTTTTATTCAGAATTTAAATTTGGGTTTGGGTATGTAACAATGTTAAAATTTTTATGTAAATTTTACTGTCCATTTTGATTGTTAATATTTTTTTTTCTTGCAAAATAAAATTTATATTCTTTGTTTTGTTAGGAGATTTCAAATTTTTGTACAATTTATCAAAAAGAATATTAAGGTGCGTCTAATATCGACCTTTTATAATATGGTTTAAAGGAGAACTCTTACTATTTTTATAGAGAAAAATATAATAATAAAAAATAATAATAAATATGATAATTTATAATTTTTTCAAAAAGTAACAAGGTTCACTTTTTAATCCAAACTATATTAAATAGTTCAAAATATTAATGTTTAACGTTAAAAAGTACAATATAGATTGAAAAGAAAACATAAATGATTATACTCTCTTTACGTTTTAATTGTGTGAGATCTAGTTAGATTCTAAAGTCTAATTAATAACATTTTTATTATATAAGAATGAGTTGGATTCAATTTAAAATTTAGAAAAAATTACTTTCCAAAAATCTTTAAGTTAAGTTTAAATTCGGTCATTCGGTTAACAAATTTACCCTTTATATTATAGCTTGTTTTGCATCCTTGCAATTTTTTGTTATTGCCTTTAAAAAAATGCACGTGTACGTTCTTCAATCTCATCTCCTCCTCCTCCTTGTCTTCTTTCTCACACTTAATGTCCATTCACTAAATTAAACACACACAAAAAAGAAGAACAAATTGAAAATCTAAATTTGAAACAAAGAACAAATTAAACTCATATCTATTTTGTAAGAACAAATTGAAAACCCATATTTAAAAATAACCAAAATTAAACTAAAAATTGAAACCCATAAAAATGTAATATAGATCTTGAACTCAAATAAAAAGAAAAACTAGCTCTATTTCTATTCCTCTTTTTATTTTCAATAAAAGAAGAAATGGGTTTTTGTTTTATTAATATATTGAAATAATTTTATTTTCATTTGGTTGATTATCTGAAAATTTTCTTAGTGGGAGAGAGAAACATAAAGAAGAATGTCTAAAAACATTGATTTTTTTTTTAGTTTTTGGGTTTCAATTTTTTGAATTGATGAAAGTGATGAAGAAGTAGTAAAATGTTTTAGGTTTTTGATTTTTTTTTCTTTCAAAAAGCGTTAAAAAGGCTAATATCGTAAACAAAATGAAACATAAAGGATCTAATTTAAAAAGAAAAAAACTTAAAGAATATATACAGAATTTGGATATAATTTAAAAGATCACATATATAATTTTAATTAAAATTTATGATAATATTAAAGTATATGCGGTCACACAAACCATATTATCTATATCTTTATACATTTATACATTAAGTTCATTAGCAATAGATGTGAGACATTAATGTATCAAAAATAAGACTAAAAAATAGTTTACAAAAATGATAGTGATCATCACCTTAATTAGTATTTTTCAAGTATAATGACTTATACCAAATCCAAAACGATAATTATCATGGTTTTATTTTCTATTTGATCAATTTTTTTAGAATTTTGTTTAAACTAAAACAAAATTCTATGAATACAACGGAAGTGAAAAAGCGATTAAAGTGTTTATCCGGCCATTATTAATCGATCGAATGCGTTAAGATTCTTCTAAACTTTACAATATTATGGTGTGTAAATTTTTAAGTGAAATATTTGGCTTAGGAAACCGAAACATATTTTTGTTTTTTGTTGATCTGATTTTAAGAAGTTCAGAAACTACTAAACTAAAGGCTTGTTGAATAGACAAATCATTTGATTAAATATACCTAAGCAGTTAAATTTCAAAGTATTTAATTAATTTTAGTTAAAATAAATTGATTAAGAGTATTCGACATTAACACTTGACTAGAACAATAAATAATGACATTGAGTATTTTGTTATGGATTTCTTCTAGAGTTATGTTTTTTTTTTGGTTAGAAGAATTTTCTAACATGTTTAAAAGTATATAAAAATATAATAATAGAAAAGTAGAATTATAATATATTTTTATTTTACTTAGAGACGTAAACAAAGGAAAATAAGAAGGTTCCGATATATATAATATATTTTGTTTTTATATAAGTTTGCGATGCGCGATTCACGATAGATTAACTTCTTATAAGCCTTTTGGTTTTTTAATTTGTAGGGAATTATTATGTATGCAGGTGCTTTCATGTATTAAGTTTTATCAATTTTGTAATTTGTATGAGCATATGATTCGACGAGACCTCTGCGACCTTTCATTGAAGGTGGATAGTGGTTGTCCGATATGATGTTAGGTTCGACCCATATCTATAGACGAGATGGAGTAGTCCTTGTACTCTCAATAATATATTTTGATTATAAATAAAATTTAAGAGACCTTATATATTTATGAAAAAAAAACATTTGATAATTTTTTAATTTAATTTCATTTCTTTAAATAAATTCATATTTCTATCTCCAATAACAATAGCAACATCAAATTTATCAAATAAAGAACTCACATTTTAAGATTTAGGTTATGAATTTGATTTGAAAAAAGATATAAAGAAGAAAATATTTTATTGATGATTTGGGAATCAAATCTTAATGTTAGAGTTCTTTATTTGATGTTTTTTTTTTTATTGTTGTTGGAGATGAATATATGAGTTCATTTGGAAATTTGAGTGAATGTATGATGAATATATGATTTTTTTTGAAAATGATAAAAAATTAATTTGAAGATGATGATGAATTTTCTGAATTTCTATAAAAAGATAACATTATTGACATTTTAAAACATAAAAAATTAAATTGTTTCTTACAATTTAAGAAATGATCAAATCGAAAAGAAAAAAAAAATGATAAATAACTAAATTTTTATATGAAATTAAATTAATAAATCATATTTTATCTTTATTTATTTATTTCGATTTCTCAAATTATCTTCAATTCAAAGATTGAAATGGATTTTTCAAGGCGTAAATATATATATTTAACGGGTTAATTGTTCCAATATATCCTCTTCTATACACAATATTTAGCGGGTTTAAGATCAAATACATGATCACCAAATACTTTTAAGAATCCAAGTTATTTGCCAAGTGTAACGCATTTAGGTTTAGAGACCTTATTTAGGGTCTGTTTATTATTGATTCTAGAAAAAATGATTTTGAATGTCATAATATATAGATTTTAGAAAAAAATGAAAAGATATTTTGTGTTTGTTTGTTGTAGTAAAATCACCTTCTTATAAAAAAAATAATATTTTAGAAGTTACTAAAAACAATTTCTTATTTTAAGTAGTTTTAAAAAAAATATAACAAATAAATTAACAAAAGAAATTTATTATCGATTATTTTATCGAAAAAATAACAAAAATGCTAACAACTGATGTTAGGGCACTTGTTTAGACTTTAAAAATGGAATTAAAATCTTTGAACTCACATATTTTATATTTGGAATAATACTAGCAACACAGTCTTTAACATATACAGTTAACACACTCTATTTGATTAGTTAAAATTTACATACATCTCATCAAACACATGTGAATCCTTTATAAATTTAGTGAGACATATATATTTTAATCAATAAAAATTTATGTGTTAAAAAATGTATGTTAACGATGTGCCATCATTATTTTTTAAATTTAAAAATGTAAAAAATTCAAGTAAAAAGTTCTTTTTGATTTTGATTTTATTTTATTAACAAATGTTCGCCTTTAAGATATTTGTGAGCATGACTTAAAAGATGATTATTTTACGGAAAAAATAATGCCCTTTAAGATATTTGTATGCTTTAGTGAAAAATTACTATCTCTAATTAAAAAGTCAATTAGAAAAAATAATTTTTGTTTTGGAAGATATTAAAAACGATTTCTCATTTTAAACGGTTTTAAATTATTTTATATTTTTATTTTTTATAAACTGCAGAAAAAGTAATTATAAGTGATTATATTTAATAAAAAATATTATATTACGAAAAACAAACCCACCCTTAGTTTTCATTTTTCACAGCACACAATAGGAAAAATTTCGTGCCGTTCACGACACTAAGCACTGTGTATATATATCCCATTTAGACTTTATTTCTCTTTCTTCACATTCGTTGTATGTATCCATTATGTGAACCACGCTAACATTAAACGCCGCCCCCACCATTTATATTACATCTTTCTTCAACCTTTTACCTTATATTCTTCACTTTTCCTACCTTCCTCCTACATAGGGTTCTGTTTTTTTTCTTCTTTCATTCAAGCACATACATAAAAGTATATTGAAAAAAATTAGAAAATTTTTAATTTTTAATTTTATTTAAATGGAGAGTTATTCCATGTTGTTTCCTTGTCCTCCTTCTTCTAGCCACCAAATTCCAACTATTGGTAGTTTTATTAATGGTCAATCCTCAAATGCATTTCTTGATTTGAATCCTACTAAAAGTGAAAATATTAATCACGAAGATGATGAGAAGAGAGGAGAACGGATTGTTAATGTTATTGATCAACTAGGTGTTAGAAAGAAAGGTGAGAAAAAGGCTAAGAAGCCTAAATATGCTTTTCAAACAAGGAGTCAAGTTGATATACTTGATGATGGTTATCGATGGAGAAAATATGGACAAAAAGCTGTTAAAAACAACAAATTTCCCAGGTTTGTTTTTGTGATCTTTTTTCATCTTAATTTTTTGTTCCTTGATGATGTTTTATTTTATTTTTTTCCTCTTAGTCTTGAATATTATGTGATTATTATTACATGTGTGGCAATGGCGCGCCTCCTAAGTTTGACTAGGTTAATTTTTTATTTATTTTTGATTAAATGACTATGTTATTAATTTATTAGTAGTATTAATTATCATACGTGTATAATTGTACAAAGAATATTATGACCCCACCATACTCATATTATCCCTTTGAATTCAACGTATTTTTCTCATGTAAAAAGAAAATAAATTTATTTTTATTTTTTATAAGCTAACAATCTATGTCATAATCTAAAGAAACTTTAAAAATAACAATTTAAATTTTTGGGATTTTCTAGTATAGTTCTGTCCAAAGATAAAATTTTAATAAAATATTATATATATTTTTTATTTTTTATTATTATAAAACTCAGTTTTTACTGGAAAGAATAAGGAACCACCCTTCACCCTGGAACTATTTTTTGAGAATTCAATATTAGGCACACCTTGAAATTTCTATACAAATTTATCTACAAATAATTTTTTTCTAAAACTATGCTATAAAAAATTGGTCATTACTACTATAATATTGTGTTTTTTTTTATTTGTTTTTTTTTTATTTAATTTTTATCTAAGAGGTTCATGTTTAGTTCATATTCTCGAATTGTCTTAGTTCATTTTGCTTTTACTTAATTTTTTTAAGAGGTTCTTGTTGAGCTCATATTCTAGAAGTGTATTGGTTCAATTTGTTTTTACTTTGATCTTTATCAAATTGTTCTCTTAATTAGTTGATTTTTTTTTCTTCATCTTTGTGACTTTTTTCAATAAGTAAAAATCTCATTAAATTAAAGTTCAAATCCAATATCATAGTAAAAGAACTCTATCAACCTTTTATGAAGAGTCGCAAAGACCTATACAATAATGTGTTCGGAAGTTGGACGGAACAATTATAGTGCAAACTTAGACCCTAAACGCCAAATTATTCATAATACAATTTAACATGAAGCTACTCCCTTTGAGATGTAAATGGAACCATCTCTTCATAGAGTTTATGGTGCACATATGCATTCATGTGTGCACCACATATAGTGTACAATATATTGCTTAATCTTATATGCACGCTTCCAATTTTGTTCGTTAAATTCCCTACATCAATCATGGTCTCAACCTTATATCTCCTCACATAAATTGTACTTGCTTACAATTTTATCAAAGATCGTGTTATAAATATGCATCATGCATGTAAAGCCCACATTCTTACTTAAATAACTCAACTTTTATGTTTTTAATGTTCAATAAATTACTCAATCCATTCCAAAAAATATTATCTTTAAAGTTCTCTTACATATATTAAAAAAAGAGAAAATATATATATTGTCAATATAAAACAATTTTATTTACATTGACATTCAATAGCAACTATATATTCTATTATGTCAAATCATCTCAATTTATCCAACTTTATTGCTATGACATAAAAAAAATAAAAAATTCCACTTATTATTAATATAAAATACTTTTATAATTAAAAGTGCATGTCCATTGCACTTATATAAGAAAAACATTAAATAAATAGAATAAATGTTTTTATTAAAGTGACACTTATATTTTGGAATGGACGGAAATGAAATCACCATTCTTCTTTTCCTTTAGTAGGTGTTGTTCTTAATTACCGTGGACTCCAAAAATTTACATTGAACTTAACAATTTAATGTATTGGTTCCATTACTTTTATTAATTTGCAGGAGCTACTATCGATGCACACATCAAGGGTGCAATGTAAAGAAACAAGTCCAACGCTTAACAAAAGACGAGGGAGTAGTGGTGACTACTTATGAAGGAGTGCATACTCACCCTATTGAGAAAACAACCGATAACTTTGAGCATATTCTGAGTCAAATGCAAATATATACCCCCTTTTAAGCTTCTATAATTTCTACACAAAAATGTAGAAGAAACAAGCACACGTGATGGAACTTCTTCTTTGCCACATGTTAATTAGGTCAATTTGGAGCTCCTAGCTAGTTTAGTTCCTCCTTTGATACAAAAATAAAATTGTCAATAGAAGTAAACTCTAGTTTGCATGCCTTAACTTTTTAGACAATCTTCTTAATTTGTTCTTTTATTGGAATATTATGTTTATTTATTTTCTTTCTTTTTTCGAGTAAAATGTTTATGTCAATATCTTTCATTCCTTGTTTTAGTGCAATAAGATAGTAGAAACTAATGCAGCTGTCCAATAAATAAAACAGTTCGATAAAAGACAACAATAACATATTAAATATTTTGGGGTGTGAGTTCAAATCCACACTACCTCTTTTCTCTGCATTTATTAAGTGCAAATTTTGCCACAACTCTCTCTTTGAAAGAAAAAAAAGCAAATAAGCTAATGCAAGGGGCAATATTCTGGAGATTGATACCAACATTTAACGAGCTATTGTTTCTTAGGAATACTTATTTCAAAAATAATAGTAGAAGTTGAAAGATAGAGTTTTATCATTGTGTTAGTTTTGTTTTAGTGCGTATTTAATCTTGAATCGAGGGCACTAAAGTTGAATGAAACGATTATGAGAAATACACAATGAGTCACTCTACCTCTAATAGAAGACTATACTCTTGTATCTTGGATCACTATAACAAAACAACAGTGATACGTCGACACTAGCTCATTATATTTATCTTTTATCTCTTTATATTTATCAACACCTCATTTTCTCTTTATTTCAACCCTTCTATCACATAAACAAACATATCACTGTCACTCTCTCTCTCTCTATATATATATACTTCTCTCTCTAGGTGTATATTGGGTGGATAGGTGTCCACTAACAATTTTTCATAACAAAATCTCATAATTTTTTGCCAGAGAAAAACACTTGAAAAACATGTAAAATTTGTCATAAATAACACGTGTTAGAAATCCTCTTCATTTTTATATTTTCCTCTATCATTAACAATGGTATTAGAGTTTGAGTTCTAGAGAGTTGAGAGATTTCTATAAATGATTGAAGTATTGGTAAAGAAGGGATGACCAAGATGAGAAAGGTCAGCAAGGCCTCACAAGGCAAGATGGATGGTTGGGTTGACAAACTCCACTTAAACTCAAACTTCCATGAAACCTGATTTGGCATCTTCTAGTTCACCTAGTACGAAATAGAGATGGAAAACATGACATATACATGCACATGTCAACCCTAGAAAGATGGCCTAAAAGGCAAGGGATATTTTTCCATATAATGGAGAATGAGTTTTCCACTGTGGGGCTACAAGAAAACTTTCCTTTGATCCTGCTCCATCTTTACTGAATCATATGCTCATCGCTATGGTTAGACTTAGATTTGGAAATGGATTGGACCACTCAAACATAGACGAGGGACAGTAGAAAAATACGTTGAAGTAAAAGAGAATGTGCGAGAGAAAGGAACAAAAAATGCTCAAGTAATAGGATTACCTCGTTAAGGCAAACGAGAAAGATCTTTAAAGAGGATGGCAAGAGAAGAAGGTCGAATGACTAGTAGTGTTACTAGGGAAAAGCTAGGTAAACAAGACAATGAAACAAGGTTTGGTCGGAGACATTGGGGACTGTTTTCATACCATTAAACAAGATATGAGCCTAGATACTTAATGAGGTACTTCATACCCAATTGATCATGAGACCACCTTCTAATTCCCAACTAATGGGGTAGGAACATGGTCAATGATACTAATCATAGCATTTAGACATATGTTTGTAACTTTTTAGTTTGATATTTTAAAAGTTCTTTATAGTTTAGAATACTTTTTTAGCATGTTATTAAACTTTGGGTTGAAATGAATTATAATTTTATTATTTGCATTTTGACCCTTTCCCGCTCTGTAGCCATAACTTGAGCTCTGGATATCGGACTGGCGCATACGAGTAGACGTTGGTAACCTAAAAAATCAGAGCTATAACTTTTGTGTTGGAATAAAATCCCAATGTCAAACTTTATTGAGCCTAAATTGCAAATTTCGTAATCTGGACTTTTGTAATAATTTTAAATAGCGGGTCACTTGTTTTTAAACCCTAAACCCTAAAGCCTAATATCGAGTACTATATATTGACAATTTTGTTTCTTTTCACGAGAGAAAATATTAGGATTCAGATTGCTACAAGAAATAAACACTTTTTATTTTAATTTCATGGAAGTCTAATTTCATAAAATTAATCCACCAGTTCAGAGTTTCATCAACACCTTGAGATTCAGATTACACTGTCAATTTCACTTCATGATTCTATCTCTGTTTATTTGATTATATTGATATTCTGATTGCTTAAATTGAATTTCAATATGATCGATTAAATTCATTTGACAGAATTTGGTTTTGGTTTCTAATTTGATTGAATTATAATTTTATGACGCTTGATTTGTAATATTTTGATGATTGTGATACTTAATCCAGTCAAAGAAACCGAATTCACATAGGATTGATTACGCTTGTTCAATCAATTGTATAGTCAAATAAGAATAGAATCACGAATTAGAAATTAAACTCATTGATAGAATCTGTGATATAGGTTTGAAACTCGAATAAGTGGATTAATCGTTTTGCTCATCTGTTAAAACAAAAATCTAAAAAAAACCATTTCTAATTTCAATTTTCAATTCAGTTAATATTATTATATTTGATGTCCTTGCGAAACGACTCGAGTTATTACTTTTATTTACATTTTATCAATTGTATTTGACCCATGTGCGACAACAGATCAAATTGGCGCCGTTGCCAGGGACTCTCTGATAACAATATTAACCAGTTTTAGAATATTACTAACCATCCTAACAATTATTTCTTCGTGTTTTGTTGCTCTACAGGTTGGATAGACTTATTGCTCTAAGGGTTCATCATCAATGATCCAAGAAATTCATATGCGATAAGAAGACATCCATAAGTGTCTCAATCATGATCGTCTTATAGACCTTCAATCATTGATACTTCATGGAAATAAGAAGAAAATCACATTGAGTGATATCAATATTGTGTCAAAAGAAAAGGCATACTCATATAAAAAAAAGCATTCTGAAAATGGTATGAACATATCAAAATAAAGATTGAATGAAAAATCTTCTCTAATGAGAGTTATTAGATATTGATGTAAACTAATCAAGCTATATTCTACACTTCAATTGATACAATATTGAATTATAATATTCTTTTTATGAGGTAGAATTCTTAGACAAACTTTGGGTCAATATAGACACAAAATTGATTCGATGTAAATCAACTCAATAGTGGCAACAACTCTTTAAATAGAAAGAGGTTCCTAAAGTTGTGTAAGAATATTTGGATCCTCAACAACAATTCGCCACAAGTGTAAGAATATGAATTGTATAGAAGGAATAGCCTGCATATGAAGCATAAGAAATACTCAAAGCTTGAAGAAACAGAGTAAAGAATACTTGGTTGCTATTGGAATATAATGAATTAAGTCTTCAATTGTATTGAGACAAAATCTCTCTATAAAGGAAAGACTAGATGTAACAATAGTTTGTTGTGAACTAGTATAAAAATTCTTGTATTCCTTCCTCTCTTCCTCCATCTCTTTAATTTGACTAGTTCTTTATGTTTCAACTTGAACTTACATTTAAATTTATTTATAATCAAAGTTGAATTTTTGATAAAGAACACATCTTCTATTTATCAAATGAAATATTCTATTCTAAATTATCAATACAATCCAAACCCCTATTTCTTGTGTATTTCCAACCCTTGATCCCTATGATTGGGTTTTTGGGGATGTCCACCAGTGTCATTCCAGCTTTCTTAACTCTAGATCTTCCGGTCCATGCTATAAGCATTTGGCTCACCTTATATGAAGATTATTTTGAGATCTTACCATGCCACAAAGATGTGGACGTATATGTCAGTGACAATCGAACAATAGCTTGGTGCATTTTATTTATTTGTACAACTGTATCTTCAATAATTTAAGGTCTGTTTGCCTTTACTGACTTCCAATTGAGCTTCTTCACGCACTCAATGTTTCTCCATCTCAACTTCATCCTAACTCATGGGTTATGTGCAATCTTTCAAAATTCTATGTAAGAGCTTAAGTGTGAGGCCTTTGGTCTTCAACTTTTTTAGCTTTTTACAAGTGAAATTCAATTTCCCATAACTTGGCTCTTCGTAAGTAACTTTCCACACTGCACTTTTATAGAAACTTATATTTAATTATGGAAGCATTTCAAGAATGGCTTCTATCGAGTTTGCCCATGTTCTGCTTTCTCCCAAATGTTTAATGATGATATTGGCCATGAGTGTTTCCATTTGTTTTGGACGGAGAATCCTATCTCTAACCTGAATGTATGTTAGATGGTCCAGACAAATGAAGAGAAAATTGATGTTGAACTTCCATACACAATGGATACTGTTAAATATGGATATTTGTTAAATCTCGAGAAAAATAAAGATGAACCTATAGCTTTAATATGTATATTGTAACACCTGGATTTTTTAGTCCAAAGCATTACTTAAAAATACTTATTGCTTAGAAAAATCTACAACAATTTTTTTTAAGTAAGAATACCTAAACATTTAATCATTTGAATAATTAGTAACAACCACGTTATTTAACATTCATTAGAAAAACACCATTTTGTGGCCAACTTTATAAATATTTTGTGGCCGAATAAAACTCTCACAAATTAGTGACCGAAAAAGCCCTCACAAATGCCAAAATTGAAATTGGTCTTTATTTGTGGCTGAAAAAGTCCTCACAAATTTTTAAATATTTAACTTGATTTTGTGGCTGTCTAAGCCCTCACAAAATCACAACATTGTGATTTTGTGAGGGCTTAGGCAGCCACAAAATCCAGTTAAATATTTAAGGATTTTGTGAGGGCTTTTACAGCCACAAAAAATCAATTTTGTGAGGGCCAAATCCGTCACAAAAGCAGACGTGACCGATGGCATTTGTGGCTGCAAAGGCCGCCACAAAGGAATGCACACGTGAAATTTGTGGCTGCAAAAGCCGCCACAAAGGAGGCCCAATACAGCTGGCGTTTGGCCGCTCAGGCCGTCACAAATGGATAGTACCGTTAGTCTTTCTGGCGGCAAAGGCCGCCACAAATGGCATTATAGCCGTTGGCTTTTCTGGCCACCCAGGCCGCCACAATCGTGATGTATCCGTTGGCATTGTGGCTGCTTTGGCCGCCACAAATGCTCAAGGTAACACTATATATATTTCTCCCCCTCCTAATTCATTTTTTCACATCCAACTTCTCTCTAAAACCTCATTCTAACTATTCTCTCCTCCTTCTCTCTACACAAAATTACTCTTAAGCTTCATTTAAATTTGGTAAGTATAAATTATATTATATTTGTAGTTTTATAATTTTATTTTTTAATTTAATATAACTAATTAATGTTGTTGATTTTTATTTTTACAGTGCTTGTTTATAATTATTTCGAAGACTTGCAAGCATCGGTATATTTTTTTTGCTTGAAGTCAGACGCTACTCGGCATCATAAAACAAATGGGGAAATGTCTTTGGATAAATAATTGAGTCATTACAATTTACGCAGCGGAAAAGTTTCTCCAATTATAAATCCAAAACATTTACACAACATCAATTGGTACGGCATTTGTGGCTGCAAAGGCCGCCACAAAGGAACGCGCACGTGGCATTTGTGGCTGCAAAGGCCGCCACAAAGGAACGCGCACGTGGCATTTGTGGCTGCAAAGGCCGCCACAAAGGAACGCGCACGTGGCATTTGTGGCTGCAAAGGCCGCCACAAAGGAACGCGCACGTGGCATTTGTGGCTGCAAAGGCCGCCACAAAGGAACGCGCACGTGGCATTTGTGGCTGCAAAGGCCGCCACAAAGGAACGCGCACGTGGCATTTGTGGCTGCAAAGGCCGCCACAAAGGAACGCGCACGTGGCATTTGTGGCTGCAAAGGCCGCCACAAAGGAACGCGCACGTGGCATTTGTGGCTGCAAAGGCCGCCACAAAGGAACGCGCACGTGGCATTTGTGGCTGCAAAGGCCGCCACAAAGGAACGCGCACGTGGCATTTGTGGCTGCAAAGGCCGCCACAAAGGAACGCGCACGTGGCATTTGTGGCTGCAAAGGCCGCCACAAAGGAACGCGCACGTGGCATTTGTGGCTGCAAAGGCCGCCACAAAGGAACGCGCACGTGGCATTTGTGGCTGCAAAGGCCGCCACAAAGGAACGCGCACGTGGCATTTGTGGCTGCAAAGGCCGCCACAAAGGAACGCGCACGTGGCATTTGTGGCTGCAAAGGCCGCCACAAAGGAACGCGCACGTGGCATTTGTGGCTGCAAAGGCCGCCACAAAGGAACGCGCACGTGGCATTTGTGGCTGCAAAGGCCGCCACAAAGGAACGCGCACGTGGCATTTGTGGCTGCAAAGGCCGCCACAAAGGAACGCGCACGTGGCATTTGTGGCTGCAAAGGCCGCCACAAAGGAACGCGCACGTGGCATTTGTGGCTGCAAAGGCCGCCACAAAGGAACGCGCACGTGGCATTTGTGGCTGCAAAGGCCGCCACAAAGGAACGCGCACGTGGCATTTGTGGCTGCAAAGGCCGCCACAAAGGAACGCGCACGTGGCATTTGTGGCTGCAAAGGCCGCCACAAAGGAACGCGCACGTGGCATTTGTGGCTGCAAAGGCCGCCACAAAGGAACGCGCACGTGGCATTTGTGGCTGCAAAGGCCGCCACAAAGGAACGCGCACGTGGCATTTGTGGCTGCAAAGGCCGCCACAAAGGAACGCGCACGTGGCATTTGTGGCTGCAAAGGCCGCCACAAAGGAACGCGCACGTGGCATTTGTGGCTGCAAAGGCCGCCACAAAGGAACGCGCACGTGGCATTTGTGGCTGCAAAGGCCGCCACAAAGGAACGCGCACGTGGCATTTGTGGCTGCAAAGGCCGCCACAAAGGAACGCGCACGTGGCATTTGTGGCTGCAAAGGCCGCCACAAAGGAACGCGCACGTGGCATTTGTGGCTGCAAAGGCCGCCACAAAGGAACGCGCACGTGGCATTTGTGGCTGCAAAGGCCGCCACAAAGGAACGCGCACGTGGCATTTGTGGCTGCAAAGGCCGCCACAAAGGAACGCGCACGTGGCATTTGTGGCTGCAAAGGCCGCCACAAAGGAACGCGCACGTGGCATTTGTGGCTGCAAAGGCCGCCACAAAGGAACGCGCACGTGGCATTTGTGGCTGCAAAGGCCGCCACAAAGGAACGCGCACGTGGCATTTGTGGCTGCAAAGGCCGCCACAAAGGAACGCGCACGTGGCATTTGTGGCTGCAAAGGCCGCCACAAAGGAACGCGCACGTGGCATTTGTGGCTGCAAAGGCCGCCACAAAGGAACGCGCACGTGGCATTTGTGGCTGCAAAGGCCGCCACAAAGGAACGCGCACGTGGCATTTGTGGCTGCAAAGGCCGCCACAAAGGAACGCGCACGTGGCATTTGTGGCTGCAAAGGCCGCCACAAAGGAACGCGCACGTGGCATTTGTGGCTGCAAAGGCCGCCACAAAGGAACGCGCACGTGGCATTTGTGGCTGCAAAGGCCGCCACAAAGGAACGCGCACGTGGCATTTGTGGCTGCAAAGGCCGCCACAAAGGAACGCGCACGTGGCATTTGTGGCTGCAAAGGCCGCCACAAAGGAACGCGCACGTGGCATTTGTGGCTGCAAAGGCCGCCACAAAGGAACGCGCACGTGGCATTTGTGGCTGCAAAGGCCGCCACAAAGGAACGCGCACGTGGCATTTGTGGCTGCAAAGGCCGCCACAAAGGAACGCGCACGTGGCATTTGTGGCTGCAAAGGCCGCCACAAAGGAACGCGCACGTGGCATTTGTGGCTGCAAAGGCCGCCACAAAGGAACGCGCACGTGGCATTTGTGGCTGCAAAGGCCGCCACAAAGGAACGCGCACGTGGCATTTGTGGCTGCAAAGGCCGCCACAAAGGAACGCGCACGTGGCATTTGTGGCTGCAAAGGCCGCCACAAAGGAACGCGCACGTGGCATTTGTGGCTGCAAAGGCCGCCACAAAGGAACGCGCACGTGGCATTTGTGGCTGCAAAGGCCGCCACAAAGGAACGCGCACGTGGCATTTGTGGCTGCAAAGGCCGCCACAAAGGAACGCGCACGTGGCATTTGTGGCTGCAAAGGCCGCCACAAAGGAACGCGCACGTGGCATTTGTGGCTGCAAAGGCCGCCACAAAGGAACGCGCACGTGGCATTTGTGGCTGCAAAGGCCGCCACAAAGGAACGCGCACGTGGCATTTGTGGCTGCAAAGGCCGCCACAAAGGAACGCGCACGTGGCATTTGTGGCTGCAAAGGCCGCCACAAAGGAACGCGCACGTGGCATTTGTGGCTGCAAAGGCCGCCACAAAGGAACGCGCACGTGGCATTTGTGGCTGCAAAGGCCGCCACAAAGGAACGCGCACGTGGCATTTGTGGCTGCAAAGGCCGCCACAAAGGAACGCGCACGTGGCATTTGTGGCTGCAAAGGCCGCCACAAAGGAACGCGCACGTGGCATTTGTGGCTGCAAAGGCCGCCACAAAGGAACGCGCACGTGGCATTTGTGGCTGCAAAGGCCGCCACAAAGGAACGCGCACGTGGCATTTGTGGCTGCAAAGGCCGCCACAAAGGAACGCGCACGTGGCATTTGTGGCTGCAAAGGCCGCCACAAAGGAACGCGCACGTGGCATTTGTGGCTGCAAAGGCCGCCACAAAGGAACGCGCACGTGGCATTTGTGGCTGCAAAGGCCGCCACAAAGGAACGCGCACGTGGCATTTGTGGCTGCAAAGGCCGCCACAAAGGAACGCGCACGTGGCATTTGTGGCTGCAAAGGCCGCCACAAAGGAACGCGCACGTGGCATTTGTGGCTGCAAAGGCCGCCACAAAGGAACGCGCACGTGGCATTTGTGGCTGCAAAGGCCGCCACAAAGGAACGCGCACGTGGCATTTGTGGCTGCAAAGGCCGCCACAAAGGAACGCGCACGTGGCATTTGTGGCTGCAAAGGCCGCCACAAAGGAACGCGCACGTGGCATTTGTGGCTGCAAAGGCCGCCACAAAGGAACGCGCACGTGGCATTTGTGGCTGCAAAGGCCGCCACA
This sequence comes from Cicer arietinum, assembly GCF_000331145.2. Lineage (NCBI taxonomy): Eukaryota > Viridiplantae > Streptophyta > Magnoliopsida > Fabales > Fabaceae > Cicer > Cicer arietinum. The sequence goes on along the minus strand of NC_021162.2, from coordinate 27,957,452 downwards.
AAGGAACGCGCACGTGGCATTTGTGGCTGCAAAGGCCGCCACAAAGGAACGCGCACGTGGCATTTGTGGCTGCAAAGGCCGCCACAAAGGAACGCGCACGTGGCATTTGTGGCTGCAAAGGCCGCCACAAAGGAACGCGCACGTGGCATTTGTGGCTGCAAAGGCCGCCACAAAGGAACGCGCACGTGGCATTTGTGGCTGCAAAGGCCGCCACAAAGGAACGCGCACGTGGCATTTGTGGCTGCAAAGGCCGCCACAAAGGAACGCGCACGTGGCATTTGTGGCTGCAAAGGCCGCCACAAAGGAACGCGCACGTGGCATTTGTGGCTGCAAAGGCCGCCACAAAGGAACGCGCACGTGGCATTTGTGGCTGCAAAGGCCGCCACAAAGGAACGCGCACGTGGCATTTGTGGCTGCAAAGGCCGCCACAAAGGAACGCGCACGTGGCATTTGTGGCTGCAAAGGCCGCCACAAAGGAACGCGCACGTGGCATTTGTGGCTGCAAAGGCCGCCACAAAGGAACGCGCACGTGGCATTTGTGGCTGCAAAGGCCGCCACAAAGGAACGCGCACGTGGCATTTGTGGCTGCAAAGGCCGCCACAAAGGAACGCGCACGTGGCATTTGTGGCTGCAAAGGCCGCCACAAAGGAACGCGCACGTGGCATTTGTGGCTGCAAAGGCCGCCACAAAGGAACGCGCACGTGGCATTTGTGGCTGCAAAGGCCGCCACAAAGGAACGCGCACGTGGCATTTGTGGCTGCAAAGGCCGCCACAAAGGAACGCGCACGTGGCATTTGTGGCTGCAAAGGCCGCCACAAAGGAACGCGCACGTGGCATTTGTGGCTGCAAAGGCCGCCACAAAGGAACGCGCACGTGGCATTTGTGGCTGCAAAGGCCGCCACAAAGGAACGCGCACGTGGCATTTGTGGCTGCAAAGGCCGCCACAAAGGAACGCGCACGTGGCATTTGTGGCTGCAAAGGCCGCCACAAAGGAACGCGCACGTGGCATTTGTGGCTGCAAAGGCCGCCACAAAGGAACGCGCACGTGGCATTTGTGGCTGCAAAGGCCGCCACAAAGGAACGCGCACGTGGCATTTGTGGCTGCAAAGGCCGCCACAAAGGAACGCGCACGTGGCATTTGTGGCTGCAAAGGCCGCCACAAAGGAACGCGCACGTGGCATTTGTGGCTGCAAAGGCCGCCACAAAGGAACGCGCACGTGGCATTTGTGGCTGCAAAGGCCGCCACAAAGGAACGCGCACGTGGCATTTGTGGCTGCAAAGGCCGCCACAAAGGAACGCGCACGTGGCATTTGTGGCTGCAAAGGCCGCCACAAAGGAACGCGCACGTGGCATTTGTGGCTGCAAAGGCCGCCACAAAGGAACGCGCACGTGGCATTTGTGGCTGCAAAGGCCGCCACAAAGGAACGCGCACGTGGCATTTGTGGCTGCAAAGGCCGCCACAAAGGAACGCGCACGTGGCATTTGTGGCTGCAAAGGCCGCCACAAAGGAACGCGCACGTGGCATTTGTGGCTGCAAAGGCCGCCACAAAGGAACGCGCACGTGGCATTTGTGGCTGCAAAGGCCGCCACAAAGGAACGCGCACGTGGCATTTGTGGCTGCAAAGGCCGCCACAAAGGAACGCGCACGTGGCATTTGTGGCTGCAAAGGCCGCCACAAAGGAACGCGCACGTGGCATTTGTGGCTGCAAAGGCCGCCACAAAGGAACGCGCACGTGGCATTTGTGGCTGCAAAGGCCGCCACAAAGGAACGCGCACGTGGCATTTGTGGCTGCAAAGGCCGCCACAAAGGAACGCGCACGTGGCATTTGTGGCTGCAAAGGCCGCCACAAAGGAACGCGCACGTGGCATTTGTGGCTGCAAAGGCCGCCACAAAGGAACGCGCACGTGGCATTTGTGGCTGCAAAGGCCGCCACAAAGGAACGCGCACGTGGCATTTGTGGCTGCAAAGGCCGCCACAAAGGAACGCGCACGTGGCATTTGTGGCTGCAAAGGCCGCCACAAAGGAACGCGCACGTGGCATTTGTGGCTGCAAAGGCCGCCACAAAGGAACGCGCACGTGGCATTTGTGGCTGCAAAGGCCGCCACAAAGGAACGCGCACGTGGCATTTGTGGCTGCAAAGGCCGCCACAAAGGAACGCGCACGTGGCATTTGTGGCTGCAAAGGCCGCCACAAAGGAACGCGCACGTGGCATTTGTGGCTGCAAAGGCCGCCACAAAGGAACGCGCACGTGGCATTTGTGGCTGCAAAGGCCGCCACAAAGGAACGCGCACGTGGCATTTGTGGCTGCAAAGGCCGCCACAAAGGAACGCGCACGTGGCATTTGTGGCTGCAAAGGCCGCCACAAAGGAACGCGCACGTGGCATTTGTGGCTGCAAAGGCCGCCACAAAGGAACGCGCACGTGGCATTTGTGGCTGCAAAGGCCGCCACAAAGGAACGCGCACGTGGCATTTGTGGCTGCAAAGGCCGCCACAAAGGAACGCGCACGTGGCATTTGTGGCTGCAAAGGCCGCCACAAAGGAACGCGCACGTGGCATTTGTGGCTGCAAAGGCCGCCACAAAGGAACGCGCACGTGGCATTTGTGGCTGCAAAGGCCGCCACAAAGGAACGCGCACGTGGCATTTGTGGCTGCAAAGGCCGCCACAAAGGAACGCGCACGTGGCATTTGTGGCTGCAAAGGCCGCCACAAAGGAACGCGCACGTGGCATTTGTGGCTGCAAAGGCCGCCACAAAGGAACGCGCACGTGGCATTTGTGGCTGCAAAGGCCGCCACAAAGGAACGCGCACGTGGCATTTGTGGCTGCAAAGGCCGCCACAAAGGAACGCGCACGTGGCATTTGTGGCTGCAAAGGCCGCCACAAAGGAACGCGCACGTGGCATTTGTGGCTGCAAAGGCCGCCACAAAGGAACGCGCACGTGGCATTTGTGGCTGCAAAGGCCGCCACAAAGGAACGCGCACGTGGCATTTGTGGCTGCAAAGGCCGCCACAAAGGAACGCGCACGTGGCATTTGTGGCTGCAAAGGCCGCCACAAAGGAACGCGCACGTGGCATTTGTGGCTGCAAAGGCCGCCACAAAGGAACGCGCACGTGGCATTTGTGGCTGCAAAGGCCGCCACAAAGGAACGCGCACGTGGCATTTGTGGCTGCAAAGGCCGCCACAAAGGAACGCGCACGTGGCATTTGTGGCTGCAAAGGCCGCCACAAAGGAACGCGCACGTGGCATTTGTGGCTGCAAAGGCCGCCACAAAGGAACGCGCACGTGGCATTTGTGGCTGCAAAGGCCGCCACAAAGGAACGCGCACGTGGCATTTGTGGCTGCAAAGGCCGCCACAAAGGAACGCGCACGTGGCATTTGTGGCTGCAAAGGCCGCCACAAAGGAACGCGCACGTGGCATTTGTGGCTGCAAAGGCCGCCACAAAGGAACGCGCACGTGGCATTTGTGGCTGCAAAGGCCGCCACAAAGGAACGCGCACGTGGCATTTGTGGCTGCAAAGGCCGCCACAAAGGAACGCGCACGTGGCATTTGTGGCTGCAAAGGCCGCCACAAAGGAACGCGCACGTGGCATTTGTGGCTGCAAAGGCCGCCACAAAGGAACGCGCACGTGGCATTTGTGGCTGCAAAGGCCGCCACAAAGGAACGCGCACGTGGCATTTGTGGCTGCAAAGGCCGCCACAAAGGAACGCGCACGTGGCATTTGTGGCTGCAAAG
>NC_021162.2:27931220-27948720 GCF_000331145.2 Cicer arietinum | reverse complement strand
CGGAGAGAAAATTTTATGATGAGAGCTGCATTGATGTGGACCATTAATGATTTCCCCGCTTATGGGATGTTGTCAGGATGGGGCACCCATGGTAAATTAGCTTGTCCTATTTGTATGGAAGATACAAAAGCATTTACTTTAAAATTTGGCGGGAAAGCATCGTGGTTTGACTCGCATCGTAGGTTTTTACCTGCTGATCATGCATTTAGAAGGAACAAAGCTGCATTTATGAAGGGCTATGCAGAAAGTCTAGGACCACCGCTTAAGTTGACATCAGAACAAGTTTGGAATAAAGTAAAAGATATGCCAAAGGTACATGTTGTTAATGGTGTGGCCTGTAAACCACAAGGTTATGGACAATGGCACAATTGGACAAAAAGATGTATTTTTTGGGATCTACCGTATTGGAAAGATAATCTTTTGAGACATAATCTCGATGTAATGCATATTGAGAAAAATTTCTTTGACAACATATTTAATACTGTGATGAATGTGAAAGGAAAAACAAAAGATAATGACAAAGCCAGAAAAGACATAGGTATATATTGCAGACGACCAGATTTGTTGTTGGTGGAACAAAACGGCAAGACCCTAAAACCTCGTGCGAATTACACTTTATCTACTGATGAAGCCAAATCTGTTTATCGTTGGATCAAAGAGCTGAAGACGCCTGACGGTTATTGTTCTAATTTGGCAAGATGTGCTGATGTGGAAAATGGGAGGATGCATGGGATGAAAAGTCATGATTGTCATATATTTTTAGAGTGTTTACTTCCTATTGCCTTTAGTGCTTTACCGACACATGTATTGAACCCACTTATTGAAGTGAGTCAATATTTCAAGAATTTGTGTTCTTCAACACTCTATGATAAAGATCTCATCAAGATGGAAAATGACATTCCGATCATTCTATGTAAGTTGGAGAAAGTATTTCCTCCTGGGTTTTTTGATTCCATGGAGCATCTCTCAGTGCATCTTGCAAGTGAAGCTAGGCTTGGTGGACCAGTTCAGTATAGATGGATGTATCCATTTGAAAGGTGATATATATATACATATACTTGATTTTCAATATACTTCAACTTATATATACATGGAGCTTATTGTACATCTCTTTGTATATTATAGGTTCATGGGTTATTCAAAACGGTCGGTGAAAAACAAAGCTAGAGTTGAGGGCTCAATTTGTTCATCTTACCTTCACCGTGAAACAACACACTTTTGTTCTCATTATTTCAACAACGAAACGTTGTCACCAGTTAACGGAAGAAACGCTACTGATAGTGTTATACGTCATCCACATGCTTTATCAGTTTTTTGCTTGTCTGGTCATCATGCTGGTAGGGATTTTCCGATTTTCTGGCCAAGCGACAAAGTATTTAATGCGGCACATGTTCACGTTTTGATTAACTGCACCGAAGTTAAACCATACATTGAGTACGTTTCAAATTTCTCTTCATATTAATTATATTTAATTATATGATTAAATTGATATTCACCATATATATGGTCATCGATCAGGGCATTTTTAAATACGGGACAATCATCTGATGATATACATTCAAATTTCCCATTATGGTTTCAACAACAAGTGCATCTCGAAGAACAAACTCCTATCAACATCCACTTAAGGCACTTATCTATGGGCCCGAGTAGAAGTTTCAAAGAATGGCACACCTATTACGTCAATGGATACAAATTTCACACTGAATCTTGGACTGAAGGAAAAGAAACAATTAATAGTGGAGTTTGTATGAAAAGTGTCTCTGATAGTGGTGTAGTAGAAGATTTCTATGGCATAATTGAGCATATTTACGAAATTGACTACACGTTCCTAGATTATGCGAAAAAAGTGGTGTTGTTTTACTGTAAGTGGTTTGATCCATCTAGCAGAGGAACTAAAATAAATTTGATATCCAATACTGTAGACATTCGTATGAGCAAAAAATATCCACGGTTTGATCCATTTGCCCTGGCCCATAATGTAAGACAAGTCTATTATGTTCCTTATCCATCAACTGTCAGAAGCAAACAAGGTTGGTGTGCTGCAATCAAAACAAGACCAACGAGTGGAATCGAAGAAGTTGAAGCAGGTCAAAATGAAGAAGTTGCATTTCAAATGGATGAAATGTCAAATTTGGATCATGTGATTGGAGATGAGACTATTAGTCAACTTTGTCATGAGTCACACATTGGAGAAGAAGTTGATGAACAAGAAATAGATGAATTAGAGAATGATGAAGGCAATGACTTAATTCACTCATCAAATGACGACGACGATGATGACGAAGACGAAGACGAAGACAATTAATTAATTATATATATATGTGTGTTTCTATATCTATAATATTATATATTGTAATTGAAATGAACGACACCTTATATATATATTTTTATATTTTATATATATTTCTTTATTTATGTCAGTGTTATAATTTATTTATGTATATTTCATTATTAATTAATCTTATGTTAATTGTATACACACATATATTATATTATATATATGTATGGATATGGATATATATATATATAGACATGGCTTCAGTGTCGGGAGTAGGAGGATCAGGAGGTTCGGATGGATCGGGAGGAACAGGAACGGCGGCAATACGAGGAATATCCAAAACATCACGTGGTAAGAAAAAAGTTGCTAAACGTGTTGTTAATGACCCATCTCTCATGCCGATGCCGTCCATTGGTACTAGTGGTGGAGCTATTCCTCTATATCCGGAGGTCCCAGTAGAGCCTTATACCTTAGACGAAATAATGGATCCCGGATGTGTTGATTGCTACAACCGCATTGTCATCATTCCAGAAGGAGATGGGTATGTAAACTATGATTGATTAAATATTTCATTATTATTGCAATGTAAATACATTATTAATTTTATTAATTTATTTTTATATTTAATTTGCATATAAACTTTGAAGATATCTTCCTTTTAAATCATCTGCAAAGGCAATTGCTGAAGTCATACAAGAGAAATATAAAAAACCATGGTTGTCTTGGGGTGAGATAAAAGAGGATAAGACACCTCAAATTAGGGAAGTTGATCAGTTTTTACATTGTTTCAAAGTAAGTCATTAGATTAATTTATTTAATTACTATTTATTTATACATTTGATTAATTTACTGAATTACTAATTATATTTTTAATATTTTTTAAATTTCAACAAACAACAGACCAAATGCACTTGGAAAAGAGAGCATGATGCCGCAGTTTTGGCTTCATTTGACCATCGCTTTTCAAAGCGTCTCTCATCTATGTTGGCTTACGCACGTAATAAGGGGGAGGAAAAACGGCCTAATTGGATTGGTGAAAATGTTTGGACTGCTTTGTGGAGGAAATGGAACACAGATGCTTACAAACAGAAGAGAGAAAAAGCAAAGACTAATAGAGCATCTGAGAGGGGTACCAGTACTCATAAGGGAGGTTCCATGTCTGCTGGAGAAATTAAATATTATATGGTAATTTATTATTATTTATAATATATATCTATTAATTTATATTCAATTAATCATCACATTTCACCAACTTATAAACTTGACATTAATTTAATATTTTAGGAAAAGCAACTTGGAAGGGAGGTCACTCAGGCTGAGATACATCGCTATCTTCATGTTAATCCTGAAACAAATGAGTATACTGATGAATTATCAAAAAATATTCAGGTAATTATTATATATTAATTGTTATATATTAATTAGACCTATAAATTATTATATATTAATTATTAACTATTTTATTTTTTTATTTTTAATATAGGAACAACTTCAACAAATCATGAAAGAATGGGATGATCATCAAGCTACTCTTCCTCCTGCTCAGCGAGCTGGTCCAGTGCAGCGGAAACAATATGAGACCGCAAGTTTTATGCACATCAGTGGTGGCAAGTACAAAGGGCGTGTGCTGGGTGCCGGTAGTTTATCATCAACCTTTAAGAAAGGTCCAACCGGCTATATTCAGACTGAGACGTCTTCTTCTTATGCTAGTACGGATCGATCTCATCGTCCGTCGATAGATAATGATCTTGACCAGTTAAAGAAGCAATGGGCAAGTGAGCAAGAAGAAAAGACACAACAGCTGATACAAGCCGCAATTGATAAATTGAATGAGGAATGGAAACAAACGTTTCAAGAGCAGCAGCAGCAGTTTCATCAGCAGCAACAACAATTTCAACAACAACAATTTTCATTTCCTCCTGTGTTTCATCAGCAGTTCCCGCCTCGGCCTCAATACTTGCCTCAACAACCACTATTCCAGCAGCAACAAAATTACTCTCAATACTCCCAGCAGTAGCAACCGCCTCCAAATTTCCAACAACAACACCAGGATCCTCCAAACTCTGCCTTCCAGCAACAGCAGCAGCCGCCAATGTTTCAGCAACAACAATATTTTCATAATTATCCGTATGTTCCGTCCTCTTCACATCAACTTCCTCAACCTCAACCAGATCATCAAACTGCATACCGACCAACTATGCCAACAGCTGGGTTGATCAGACCAGATTTAAATCAACCTCAACCAGCTAGGGCTCCTCATTCGACTAGTGGTGGTGCCATTGAAGATGAAATTCAATTTCAAACCATGATGTCTCCTCCAACACAAATTAATAATACTTTTGAGGGACTTCTTTCGTCGGGCATGGCAGGGAATAATGATGGTGTGAGTGGAGCTGATCAGAGGAATTATTATGAGGATTGATGTCATTTGAATAATTTCATAATTTATTTTTGGGTTGTATGAACACATATTAATTATGTTGTCTTAGTTAATTATTGTGTGTTTAATTTTGCATTTGTAAGACATTATTTGTTAATTTTGGAATGCATGTTTTATTTGATTTTGTGGTAATTAATTTAATTATTATGAATTTGAATTTAAAAAAATTAATTTTTTAATATACGTAATATTTTGTGGCGGCCTAAGCCCTCACAGAATATTTTTTTTTAATCTGGAGGTCAATTGTGGCGGCCTAAGCCCTCACAAAGGAGGGATTTTGTGGTGGCCTGGGCCCTCACAAAAGCTGATTTTTTTAAAATCAGCCTGTCCTTTGTGGCTGCCTATGCCCTCACAAAGGCAGACTTTTGTGGCTGCAAAAGTCCTCACAAATGCCTGTCTTTTGTGGCTGCAAAAGCCCTCACAAATGCCAACCTGTTTCAAGCACTTTGTGGCTGCAAAAGCCCTCACAAAATTTTGTGACCAGCTTCTTTGTTGCTGCCAAAAGCCCTCACAAAATCCACCTTTGTGGCTGATTATACCCCTTTGTGAGGGCTTTTGACCCTCACAAAATGCTTGTTTTCTTGGTCTGATTATTAAGAAAATATTTATTTAGAGGTTAAAACAAAGTAAAAGCAATTATTCCTAATAGAAGGAAACTCACTACCATATTTCTAGATTAAAGATAAACTTAGAGATATAGCAGGAAATCTATTATTACAAAATTGTTTTCAAAACCCATTTGTAGCCCACGTTCTCTTCGAAGTAATTAGTACCTAAAATGTTATTATAAGGGTAAGTTTTTTTCATCATCTACATCAAATCAAAACTAAACATATATAAGAATGATACAAAACATATAAATGTAAAAACTTCAAATTTAAAAGAAAAAAAAAAAAGCAAACTTGTAAATTGTATAACATACTCCTAAAACTAAACATATATAAGAAAAATCATAATGCATACTCCTAAAACTATATGATCTGAATATAAAACTGCCACTAAGGCAACTTCCACATAGAAAAATCACCCATAGAAAACAAATCTGTCACTAAGCCAACTCCCACGAAGATGCATATGTCATGACATGATGATATATTATCAAAGAGATATATTGCCACACAACCCACTAAGAATCATGTCATATGCATTCAAAATCACTTTTTAAAATCATCATCTTATTCACATATCACTAAGATCACATGCCACAGATCCTCATCAAGAGCATCATATATTCATAGACAAATAATCATAAAAATTTTAATTTTTACTACATACACATAAAAATCGAAACTTGATATCATATACACCATTAAAATTAAATATTTAACACATGTAACAAGAAAATTCAAACAACAACAGATATACATCATCAAAGTTAAAACTTTATCACAAATAACATACAAATTCAACTTTTATTTCATATTCATCACAAAAATTAAAACTTTATTACATATAACATAAAAATTCATACTTTACTTCATACTCGTCATAAAAATTCATACTTTATCATATATAACATAAAAATTCATACTTTACTTATATTCATCATAAAAATTAAAAATTTATCACGTATAACATAAAAATTCATACTTTACTTCCTATTCGTCATAAAAAGTAAATTTTTTTTCATATATAACATAAAAATATATACATTATTTTATATTCATCATAAAAATTAAAATTTTAACACACATAACATAAAATTCATGTTTTACTTCATATTCTTCATACAAATTAAAACTTTATCATATATAACATAAAAATTCATATTTTACTTTATATTGATCATAAAAATTAAAACTTTATTACATATAACATAAAAATTCATACTCTACATCTTAAAAATCGTATATCATATATCAAACTCAACACAAAGGATTGAAGTTTCATTATTTTAATTCATTAGTCTAGATTTATTCCTTTCAAAAGGCAAGCAATCACAACTATTAATTTCATATCATCCAACCAACGGTCTAACTATAATTTGTGTGGGGAAAAGTTCTTACCTTGGTCGCTTTTCTTCTTAGTACAAAGCTCTAAGTCCCACGAAGTTGTTCACAAGGAAAAAGAAGTTCCAAGCTTTTGATGCAAGAAGAAGAGGAGGTGTGAAGGTGTTGGTGGCTAGGGTTTCGGTATTCCTGTTATTACTGAATATAGAAGTATTGTGGACTTTAGGGAGAATTTAAAGCGGAGGTTATTGGGTAGATAATGTTGGGCATGAATAAAGAATAGAAAAGAAAAAAAATATTAATTTCTTTTTGTGAAAATTTATCATAAAAAAAAAACAAGCCACAAACCTTGATTATTTTTCTGTTTAGGATTAGTGTATGGAAGAATGTAAATGGCAGAAAAATAAAGAACACAACATTTTATCCTGGTTTCCCTTATAACCCTAGGGTACGTCCAATCCTCTTGCACACCACAAGAGATTTTCCACTATTTGTTAGAATAAGTACAAGTTTAACTCTAAGACTTCTGCTATAAATTTCTAACAATGTCCCTAAGATAGCACACCACTATCTTAGTTTACAACACTTGAAGAAATAACACTACTTTCCTCAATTTACACAATAACTTGAATGATTTTATAATAATCACTTTGACTGAAATCAATAGTGTATGACAATTGAGTACAATGATAACAATCTAATATAATTTCAAGTAAATAAGAGAACTATTCTCAATGATATGACAATATAAAATATGTACTTGAAATATGAAACTAAGTATTTGAATAAATCAAATTATTTCAAAAAGTTTGTTCAAATTTGTTCTAATATTGATGAAAAGATTTGGAAAAAAGTAATTTGTTAAGTAAAAAGCTATGAAGTATTTATACTCCTTAGACATCAGTTCAAATTAGTGGCAATCGCTCCTAGAGGTTTGATGAACATATGCAATGACCCAAGTTGAATCTGAACTGAAAACTACATTGTTTCGCAGTTGTATTTGGCTACAGTAGGAGTGTAGTCGAATACACCTCTTTATAACGTTCAATTTAATTTGAATTTTAAAGCTTGTATTCAAATACACATTCTTCTAGTCGAATACATATGAGTGAATTTTGCCACTGACTTGGTTTTGTATTCGGCTAGACCAATGTTGTAGTCGAATACAAAAGTGTAGTTTTAGCTACTGACTTAGCATTTGTATTCGGCTACACCATCTCGTATTCGAATACAAAAGTCAAGTTTTAGCTACTGACTTGACAATTGTATTCGAATACACCATCTTATAATCGAATATAGATATTCAGTTTTAGCTACTGACTTGAGTCTATATTCGGCTACAACATGATGTAGTCGAATACAACATTGATTTTTATTAAAAACTTGATTTTCAAACATTGTTCATGTATTTTGACACTTTGAAAATTCTTTTAATACATATGCTAAAATGAAAGGTTCTCATGTGCATTTGAAATATATTAATATTAGATTGCATCATGTACCTTACATTATAAGACTTCTAGCATAATGACCATAGTTGACTTTGATTGTTGACTTTTTTTTTAGCTTGCAACTTGATCACTTTCCTTGGTCTTTGTCTTAATAAAAAACCATAAATATTTTACATGAACAATGCAAATAATTATCACACTTAAATTAATATGGAAAAAAATATATAGGTCCTAATTATTTTAAATAATAAATTTATAGGTCATTCTTTGTAGCAGCTCGACCCTTACCGTTATCGACACTATTGATCACAAAATTCTCGCCCCCTCTTTCCCACATTTGAAATAGCTAATTTTTGCCTTCTATGAGAATCGAACTTGGTACTTGGAGGATAAGTACCACAGTCCATTCACTCCCACTACCGGTTGAGACGCTGATACTTATCCCCTATTCTTGTTGTGGCATATGTGCATATGCTATGCTACCAAAGACACATAAGTGATTAACACTAGGTGTCCTTCCATTCCATGCTTCTAGAGGGGTTTAGTCTTTGACATTTGAAGTCAGAGAGCGATTTGCCAAATAGACCGCACAAGAAATTTCTTCTTCCCAAAACTCACTTGGCATCCTTTTGGATTTTAGCATGCATCTTGCCATGTTCAAAATACTTTTGTTATTTCTCTCAGCTACTCCATTATGTTGTGGAGATCTTGGAATTGTCAATGGAGGACGAGTTCCATGAGTTGCACATAATGCATTAAACTCCTTTGAAGTGAATTCACCTCCCCAATCAGATCTCAAAGCTTTGAATTCATGACTGTTCTCCTTCTCTACAAGAGCTTTGAAGTTATTGAAAGCAACAAAAGCTTCTGATTTTTGTTTTGAGAAATAAGTCCAAGTTTTTCTACTAAAATCATCAATAAAGAGAATAAAATACTTACTCTTACCAAATGAAGATGGATTGATTGGTCCACATAAGTCGGTATGCACAAGTTGCAGTGGCTTAGTTTCTCTTGATGTGGCTTCTTTAGGGAAACTTTTTCTAGTTTGCTTGCCAAGAAGACAACCTTCACACAATTGATTTGGATGATTGATTGAAGGCATCCCTTTCACCATATTATTTTTTCACATGATTTTAAGTGCACGAAAGTTCAAGTGGCCATACCTCTATGCCAACGCCATGCTTCATCTTGGACACTCCTCTTCAAACATTTTGCTTCAATAGTTATTAGGTTGAAGATAAACATTCTTTTTTCGACATAAGAACTTTAGCAATTATATTGTTATTTTGATCTCTACGCTAAACATGCTTATTTTTCATGAGAATTTCATATTCTTTTTCAAGAAGTTGGCGCAAACTCAAAGTATTACTCTTTAATTTAGGCACATAGTATACATCAATAATCAACTTATGCCTCCCATCTTTAGAAGAGATTAGAATCATACATTTCCCTTCAATTTTCACTTTTGATAAGTCTCTAAAGGAAACATTTTCATTCATCTTTTCATAGAGCTCCAAAAATTTCTCTTTACATCCACACATATGGTTACCTGCACCATTGTCCAAGTACCATGAACTATTAGCATCCCTCTCTTCTTCCTTGAGTGTTAGGAACATTACGACATTCATCTTCGTCAATAAGGTTAGCCTCTTTTTCCTCTTGATTAGGAGCATTACGACATTCCTAAGAAAAATGGCCAAATTCATGACAGTTATAACATTCAACTTTAGATTTTTCATACCCCCTTTCACTTTGATAATAGCCATAACATCTTCCACAAATTCTTTGTGATGAGTGACTTCTTTCTTCTTAGTTTGATTCATGATTGAAACCTCTTCCTCCTTGGCCACGACCACGTCCTCGTCCTCTTCCTTGATGACGTCCATGTATGTTTTGACTATTGAATCCTCTATCATCCTTCAATGAAGCTTTGATCTAGAGAACTTGCTCTAATAGCTCCTCTTGCCTTTTCTTCATTCTTTCTTCTTGAGCTTGCAATGAATCTTCTAATTCCTCAATGGACATTGAGTCAAGATCTTTCGATTCCTTAATAACACACACCATATAATCGAACTTAGGAGTCAAGGAACGAATAATTTTCTCCGTTACACGAACATTTTCTATCTTGTCTCCATATCTCTTCATTTGATTAACAATCGCCTTCACACTTGAGCAATAATCTGAAATTGATTCGAAATCCTTCATATTCAAAGCTTCGTAACCTCCCTTAGAGATTGAAGTCTTATCTTCTTCACTTTTTCAATGCCTTGGGGTAATTTTTCCAAAATCTTCCAATCTTCCTTTGAATTTGTAGCATCAACAACCTTCTCAAATATAGAATCATCCAAACATCGATGAATGAGATAATATTTTGATGATCCTTCTTCCTTGTTTTTGCCAAATCCTCATTCGCAACTTGAGACAATCCCTTTCCATCTTGTGGCTCATCATAGCCTTTTTCAACAATCTCCCATACACCTTGAGAGCCAAGCAATGCTTTTATGCAAAGACACCATTTTTCATAATTCTTTTTCTTTAGAAGAGGAAAGTGGAAAATAGTGTAATCATCAGTCGCCATTTCTCAACTCTCACAACCAAGCTCTAGATACCACTTTGTTTGAGAAAGAAAGGTATTTCTAATAGAAAACTCTCAATTTGCTTGATACTTAATATCAAGTACAATGAGCTATTTATAGGTACAAATAGAAAACTCCAGACACATTTCTATGAGCTTCCTAATTAATACCCACTTCTAGATACTTCCCACAATTTTCTATAATTAAAACACTTCTAGATTCTTACATAGAAATTCTACATAGTTCTAGATTTATCTAATTTCAAATTAGTAATAACAAAACCTTAGGGTCTTCAAAAGGTTTCTTATTAATTGTGTACAAATCAAATGTTTTCTCCAAATCATTCCTCGATTTGAGACCTTCGTCCAAACACTTTTTCACAACAACAATTGATGGTCGACTGATTTTTATCCGAGTTCCTTAACATTGTGTGTGACTTTATTAAATATAGCGCCAAAATGTAGCCATAACTACTTTATGACTATGTTGTTTATTTTGAACTCTTGAAAGTTGAAGAGGTCAAACCAACACATTTCCTAGAAATCATTTGAATAAATCAAACTCATTGCATTAGAGATTCCAGAAATTCACAATTACTTTTCCCAAAATTTCAAGTTGGTCTACATTGCATGACATTGTTGGAGCTGCTCTAAAAGCCATTTTAGAGAAGAAATGAGAGCAAATAGAGGTTTAGGGTTCAAAGGTGTAGAAAGAATGTATGAAGGTATTTGGTGAGTGTGAGTGTTGGTGGTTTGGTTCAAACGGTTGAGTTTCTAATTTTTAAAATAAAAAAAAAAATTAATTGAAAAATATATGAACGGATTGTTGTGATCAATGTGTCATTCTTACAATACGCACAAATCATTTACATTTCTACTCAAAAGGTGAGAGAAACTACGCATGTTAGAATACCAAAAATAATATACGTCACTAAAAACTTCATTAATGATGCAGACAAAACATAAAAAAAATCATTTGATAAGAGGAAATTTAATCAAAAGTCTTAAAAAAAGTTTGGTTACAAGAGGTAGATTGAAAGTCCATCTATCAAAGCCAGAAAAAAAGTTCAATTCGCTCGAGATAGAATAAAGATTTATTTTAGCAAAGGCAAAAAAAATTTTAGTTTACTAGATGCAAGCAACAAAGCTTAAATAAACATTTCTTTATAAAGTGAGTATTTAAATTCTTCTTTATAAAGCTAAATCTATCTTCAAAAAGAGGTTTTGTGTAGATATCCACCTATTAATTGTTAAAGTCAACAAATTTTATGTCAAGAAGACCATTATGAACATAGTATCTAATAAAATGATGTTTAATCTCAATATGTTTGACACTACAATGTTAAATTGGATTTTTTTTTTGTTAAACATATAGCAGATGTATTACCACAGAAGATGGGAATGTTAATCTCATTTATTTGATAGTCTTCAAGTTGATGTTTCTTCCAAAGTAGCTATGTGCTACAACTTACTATTGAAATATATTTATTCTTCTACAAAACATATAGAACAATTGTTCTTTGTTTTTTTGCTTCATTAGGAAATTAGACTTTTCACAAATATATGTACAACCTCCACAAGTGCTTTTGCACTCAATTTTATCCCATCATAATCAGCATTACACAAACCTACTTACTTGTAATCAAGTAATTTCTTATTCAACAAGCCAATATTAGTAGTACTTTTCAAATATCTAAAGATTCTCCTTACAACATTTAAATGAGATTCTTTAGAACTATATTAAAATTTATATCTCTAACTCATACTAAATAAAATACATGGCCTTGATGTAGTTAGATAAAGAAGAGAACCCATCATACCTCTGTATACTTTTTTATCTACCGTTTTGCTTGTATCATCTTTACTAAGAAAACAAATAGGATGCATAAGAGTAAGCATGAGTTTACAAAATCCATTTTAAAATTCTTGAGTAGCACTTTTGTATATGTTTTGTCAGATGAATGGAAACACCTTCTGGACTTTGTTGAATGTGTATTCCAAGGAAGAATTTGAGTTCTCCCATCATGCTCATTTCAAACTTGTTTTGCATTAAATTACAAAATTTTGGCAAAGGTTTCCATTATCAAAACCAAAAATGATAACATCAACATAAAATTGTACTAAAAGAAGATACTTTTTAGATACTTTTCTAAATAGAGTAATGCCCACTTGGCCTATTTTTTAAAAGAAAATTGTTTGTCTGTCATACCAAGCTCTTGGAACTTGCTTAAACCATACAATGATTTCTAAAGTTTGTAAACAAGTTTTGGAAATTTAGAATCTTCAAAACCATGTGGTTGTTTGACATACAAGTCCTCATTGATTAATCATTTACAAATGTACTTTTCATATCCATTTGGTGAAGAATAATATTATTATTGACAAGAAATGAAAGTAAAATTATAATTGCTTCTAACTTTGCCATTGGAGCAAACATTTTAGTATTATCAAGACCTTTTTGCTGACTATACAACCTTGATTTACAAATCTAAATTTGATTTTTACCTTTCAAATTCAATTTGTTTATAAAAATCCATTTGGTTCCAATATGTTGTTTTCCTCTAGGTCTTGGTACAAGATCCCATACATGATTCCACTGGAATTGATTGAGTTCTTCCTTCGTAGCCATAATCCATCCTTCGTCTGATAATGCTTCATCAAAGGTGGCAAGTTCCATCATTTAAAGAAGTTCGCCAATTGATTGATCTTTGAATGATGATATTTTTTAGAGCATATGACACATCCACAATAATCAAGGTTTCTAGATGAGATAATTCGTATTTCCTTCCTTGTCTCGATTCATGTTGAGTTTGACTAATAGAGATAGAAATCATCATTTGCTTCATCGTATGTTGTATCTAATTCATCTTAAGCATTATCTACTTCACTAAAGGAGGGTTTTACAATTCCTCTAGAAGCTGAATATCAGCAAAAACCTTCCACTAGTTGTGACTTTTAATTGTCAAGCTCTTTGTCATCAAATCTGACATGTATCAATTCTTCAACAATCAACGATTCTTTGTTGTATACTTTGTATGCCTTAGAGTTTTGAGAGTATCCCAAAAAGATATACTTATGAGATCATGAATTAAAACATATTTTGCCACCGAAAGAGGCAGTTCTTAATGGATAAAATAAATCAGAGTGTAGAAATTGAAGAGGTCTTGAATTAGAAACAACATTTTTTAAAGAAAAATATGTTTTAATTTGTTTCTCTTTTTAACATGCCTCACAAAAAATATTTGATTTTTATTTCAGATTGGATAACTTTATGACCATAATCGGTTTATTTAACTTTGAGATCATTCTCAAATTAGCATAAGACACTCTTGTCCACTAAAAGAATACTACTTATCTCTTATTTTTCTAAATTAGATAATTTTATTTTGTAAATTTTGTTTTCCTTTATCTAGTTAATACTATGAATACGTCTGTTTTACTAATAAACCATTTTTAATAGAGGGTAAAAAGCGAATACTTGTTGTACCTGTAATGTATCCATGATCTTTCCATTCTGATTTTCTCCAAATCCTATGTATTCTCCTTCCTTGAGGTCCAGGCTTTTTGTAACACCCCGACCATTACCGTTATCGACGATGCTACCTCATGACCTTTTTGTTCCCCTCTTTCCCACCATTGGAAATTTGGCGAGTTTTTGCCTTCCGTGAGATTCGAGCCCGGTACCTAGGGAATAAGTACCGCCTCCACACAATCCCACTACCAAAGTTTAGGATCGTCCTCTATATCTAGAAAACCAATGCCATGTTTATTGTTTCTTCTAGTACTATATATCATAGAAACTTGCTTGCTTTCATCTATGTCAATTGCAAGATCATCTTCAAAGGCCTTTTCATAGTTAAAAGAGTTTTACCCAACTCCTTCTGGAGACTTTAAACCATCATTGTTTAGAGTCTGATTTTCTCATTTTATATTTTCAAAATTCTTTTTAAGGGATTTATATTCCTTTGTTAAAATATAATATATCTTTTTTAGATTTCTATTTTGGAAGATATTTTATGAGCTTTACTCATAAATTTATTTAACATAGAAAGTAGTTCATCATGAGTGAGATAAAAAAAATACCCCAGTCTCATCTTCATTTGTTGACTCAGTTTCAGATTTAGAGTGTGCTAGAGTTAGCCCTAGAGGCCAACAATTCTTCCTTGGTTATTATATGTATCATGACACTTACTATTATTTATATAGTAATATTAGGCATTTTAATTTATTATGTGGATTTATTTAAAGCATAATAAAGTCATTAGAATAATTTGTCTATTTAATGGATTATTAAGTGGGACTTATTGTGAGAGCCCATTGAGCATAATGACATTATACTTAAACTATTTTTATTCGAGTTTTACGGTTAAATGGAACAACAATAATGCATAGCGACCATAATGTGACTAGATTGATGATCACATCTAACCGGTCATAAATATGATATATCATGTCTTCACATAGGTATAAATTTTAGGAGTAATATTTGTACTAGACTGATCCTATATGAGAACGTTACATAATACTTATGCAAGTGCCATTAACGATTCTCATTTGACTATAGTGAGTAGCTCTTCTACTTGAAGTCACTACGTTCTCTACTTGGAGAGTTGTATACTTTGAGGCCATCAAACATTATCTATAATAGGGCAATCATGATGGGGGTTATTGGGTCTACAATAAACCATGTAGATGAATTTGAGTGGTGTAGATAAGATTCATCTCACTTGCATAATAAGAGTTGTGTCTTGGACTTCTCAATAGAGTCATATTTGAAATGTGTGTGGCCACATCAAAATGGACCAATATAAGATATTGGATACATTAGTGATTGCATGTATATTCGCGAATCGAGAAACAAATTATTGAACTTAACAAGGATGAAACTGTTTATGGCTTGTGTTCGATTAAGACAATTGGATGAACGGATGGTTACTGCACAATAAATAGTGGTCACGGTAAGGTTTAAATCGTATCACCGATATTCTCATTAATTGGGTAGCAATGATGCATTGTTAGATGCCACTTATTGTTTACAATATTGAACATTTAATATTATTTTAATATTTTATGTTATTTCCATTTAAGTGAGAGCATATATGGTCACACAATGGAATAATTAAATCAAAAAGAAAATTTAATTAAAGAATTATTTAATTAAATAATGATTTAATTAAACAAAATGAATTGGACATGTAGCGTACAAGGTTCACTATGATAGTAAGGTAAAAAAGGAGTACTATATATATGATAGCACCAATGCATTTTGAGGCAACCATTCACATGGACTGGATATAGAAACTACCACGTTGTGTTGTTGGTGATTTGTCCTCCTTGACGTTTCAAGAGGTAAAAACATAAACCTCATGTGAAATATTGTGTATGCTTGATCCATGAGAATGGGTAATTTTTACTATCGAGATTGATTTTTAAATTGTTTTAAAATATGTCTCTTGATTTTCCAATGGAGTGAACACTTGTCGATGTTTCCATGAGACTGTTCTTTTTACCCTTGAAATTTTTCTTCTTAGGATTTCATTTCTCAACTTTGGATACTCTTATTTGAAATGTCCTGGATCTTTGCATTCATAACAGATGATATGTTCCTTTTATGATTTCTCCTTTATGTCTTCGGTTTCTATGGAGTGTTTGAAGTTCTTGGAAAAAGGTTTCTTCCTTCACCCATAAATGTTGAGCTCTCTTGAAGATGAATGACAACTCATCATTGTCTAAATCTTCCTCTTGTTCTTCTTTTTTCTGGTAGAGATTTTGACGCAACATTCTTGCCTTTAAACTTTAAGGCAATGGACTTAGAGCTCTTCTTTGGCTCATCTTCATTCAACTGAACCTCATGAGATCAGAGTAAACTCATAAGCTCTTCTAAAGGAAGTGTGGTTTGATCGTTAGTTTCTTGAATAGTTGTGACCTTTGGTCTCCAATTCCCTGGAAGACGCCTCAAGAACTTTTTGACATGATCAACATCAATATAGCTTTTGTTGAGAACTTTCATCCCAGAGACTAAATTCTGAAATCTAGAAAACAGTTTTCAATGTCTTCATTTTCTTCCATCTGAGGGCAAAGCCCAGATTTCCACAATAGTTGTAAAGGGTCACCAACCGAAATTAACAATTAACACATAACATTTATGTTTTTAAATGCACAAAATAACCTTTCAACTTAGCATGCACCTTAAAAGGATTTTCCATATGCTAAAAGTTCATATAATGCTTGCCAATTAAAAAATGAAATCAAAATAAAGTTCTCAATCCATCATGTAATACATAACTGACTAAGACATTGATAAATCAATTGAGCAATCTGTTATCTAACTCAAAATAAGAATTTCTACTAAGCCAATCGATTTCCAAATCGATTTCCTGAAGGTTTTTAGTGAAATTTGAACTCTGGGCTTAATTCAATCGATTGGGCAATCGATTGACAGAATAGCTGAGCCACTGACTTAATGCCAATCGATTTCCAAATCGATTTTGTCAGTTTTGCTGAATTCCTGTATGGCCAAATCGATTTCCAAATCGATTTCTTAAATGGTTTTGAAAAACATATTATAAAATCGATTGGCAAATCGATTATGTCAAATTAGGGAAGTCCCTGTAACTCATCCAATCGATTGGGAAATCGATTTCCCTGCATATTCTTCCAAAAATACATAAACTAACTCAAAATCATTCATACACAATTCCACATCTTAACACTTAGCAATTCCTACGCGATCAACACGACAAATTGGGTTTCGAAATAGTTTTACAACCATCACACTTACACACAAAATCAATACATAACACT
>NC_021162.2:27929918-27930893 GCF_000331145.2 Cicer arietinum | reverse complement strand
TTTTCACAAACACACATTAAGTAAACAAGACATTAAGAGATTCCTCATTCTTAATATTCTTTTAACTTAAACGATTTTCACAACAAACATTAAGCAAACATAAATATTAAGAGATTCCCCATTCTTAATACTCATTTAACTTAAACGATTTTCAAAACAAACATTAAGTAAACAAAAATATTAAGAGATTCCCCGTTCTTAATACTCATTTAACTTAAACGATTTTCACAACAACATTAAGTAAACAAGACATTAAGAGATTCCTCATTCTTAATACTCTTTTAACTTAAACGATTTCCAAAACGAACATTAAGTAAACAAGACATTAAGAGATTCCCCATTCTTAATACTCATTTAACTTAAACGATTTTCAAAACAAACATTCAGTAAACAGAAATATTAAGAGATTCCCCATTCTTAATACTCTTTTAACTTAAACGATTTCCAAAACGAACATTAAGTAAACAAGACATTAAGAGATTCCCCATTCTTAATACTCATTTAACTTAAACGATTTTCAAAACAAACATTAAGTAAACGTAGAGATTAAGAGATTCCCCATTCTTAATACTTGTTTAACTCTAATGGTTTTCAAATGCCACATAAAACAAACTCAAACATATTATCAAATTCAATCCACGATCCACACCAAAACACATCAAATTTCATCAGTATTAATTAAGAAGACGTCAAATACGACGAACACAAATCAACACAATCCAACACTCAAACACAACAAGTTTCATTTACTCAAAATCATACATAAATGAGTTTAAATTCATTTTCCACGAAACATTCATCAATATAACCAAAACCTAACTCTAAGATTTTACCCATAAAGCCTTAGATTCATTTTCCCCCAAATCAACACTCTAACCCTAACAAAATTCTTTTCCACACAACCACAGATAAGTCCCTAAATGCAAACTAAAAGTTTGGAAGGAGCCTTTACCTTAACGTTAGCTTTAACGTGCG
>NC_021162.2:27905252-27929683 GCF_000331145.2 Cicer arietinum | reverse complement strand
TTTCTCCTTTTCCTTCCTTTTTCCTTTCCCTCCAAACATATATTCATTATATATATTAATTATAATTAACAAATATCTCAAAATATCTAGATATTTGTTAATTTACCATTTCACCCATAACGCATTAAATTCTTCGTAAAAGATTCACCGCAGTTAATTTAATTTATTCATCGACGAGTAATTCTAATCGGCATCAAAATATCTTTTTGGTCATATAAACTCCAAAATATTAATAACTTTGGCTAAAAAGCCTCCGAGTTCAATACCAAAATACACTAAAATACATAAAGTATACTTTAAAATTATGGGTCTTACAGTTAATTCCTCAAATGGTTTATTTTATTTATCTTCTTGATAGATGTTTAATTCTAAAAATTGTTAATTATAATGTATAGCATTTGCTTAATGATATTACAGAAAATGGATATCCGCCAACGTCATAGTTTGATGTATAATAGGCTAAATCCTAGTCAAAAGGGGTATACTGATGCATTTCTAAAAGGGTTCAATGAATTTATATCATTTGCAATCCACCAACCAAACATATCAAATAGAGAAATTAGATGTCCTTGTTTTGTTTGTGAAAACATTGATTTCTTAGACTTTGAAGAGGTTAAGGTTCATATTTTAAGGAAAGGGTTTAAACCTGACTATTGGTATTGGACATCTCATGGAGAAAGTGATCCAGAGTTGCATGTAGAAATTAAAAGGAAAAAATCTACGCAAGAGCGACATAACAATTATTTTAATAGATTTGAAAACATGGTTTATGATGCTATTGGACCACAATATCAAATGCATTGTGATGAAGAATTAGAGGAGTCCCCAAATATAGATGATCAAAAGTTCTATGATTTACTAAATGTAGCTCAAAAGCCATTGTGGCCGGGATGCAAAGATCACACTGAATTGTCTTTGATGTTAGATCGTTGGCAATTAAATTAGAGGGAAATATTTCTCAACGATCTTTTAATCAAATAGTGGCACTTATGAAGGAGACACATCCTCCAAATAATCTGGTTCCTAAAGATTATTACAGGACAAAGAAAATAGTTTCAAAATTTGGTCTCACTGCGGAAAAAATAGATTGTTGTGTAAATGGTTGTACGTTATTCTACACTGATGAATGTAAACAATTAAAAGAATGGAAGTTTTGTAATGCACCTCGTTGTGAGAAGAAAAAATTGGTAGGGATAAATTCAAATAGGTATCTATGAAGAGAATGCATTATTTACCTCTAATTCCCAGACTTAAGAGATTATATGCTTCGATGAGCTCAACTCCACATATGAGATGGCATTATGAAAATAGACGAGAACCTGAAGTGATGTGTCATCCATCAGATGGAGAGGCTTGGCAACACTTTGATCAAATTTATCCCGACTTTGCTGTTGAACTGAGGAATGTAAGGTTGGGATTGTGTACTGATGGTTTTACACCATTTAATCATACTACCTCACCTTATTCATGTTGGCCGGTAATTGTCACTCCTTACAACCTTCCTCCAGAACTATGCATGACAACTCCCTACATGTTTCTCACTTTGATTATTCCTGGACCACATAATCCAAAGAGCAAGATAGATGTGTATTTGCAACCTTTGATAGACGAGCTCAAAGTTTTATGGAATGAAGGAGTGCTTACATATGATATTTCCAAAAAAACAAATTTTATAATGAAAGTTCCATTAATGTGGACTATTAATGATTTTCCTACGTATGGAATGTTATCTGGTTGGAGTACATCAGGGAAATTAGCATGTCCATATTGCATGAGTCAATCTAAAGCTTTTTTCTTGAAACATGGTGGTAAGTGTTCTTGGTTTGATTCTCATCGTCAATTTTTGCCTATGGATCACGTATTTCGAAGAAATAAGGATGCATTTTACAAGAATCGAATAGAAAAGTCTCAACCTCCACGACGGTTAACTGGGGATGATGTGTGGGAAGAAGTTTGTTATCTCCCTAAAATAACTGAGGTTGATCCGTGTATATGTGATGGATTTGGTGTGAATCATAATTGGAAAAAACAAAGTATCTTTTGGGAGTTGCCTTATTGGAAAACCAACTTAATAAGGCATAATCTTGATGTAATGCATATTGAGAAGAATGTGTTTGATAATATTTTCAATACAGTGACGGACATCAAAGATAAGGCCAAAGATAATGTTAAGGCAAGAATGGATTTAAAGGAGTATTGTCGAAGAAATGAGTTAGAGCTACACATACAATCTAATGGAAAAGTTTTAAAGCCTAAAGCCAAATATGTTTTGTCTAGCGATCAACAAAAGGTTGTGTATAAATGGATTTCTGAGTTAAAAATGCCCGATGGACATGCTTCAAATTTGCATAGATGTGTAAACACAAGAGATGAGAAGTTAATTGGAATGAAAAGTCACGATTGCCATGTATTTATGGAGCGGTTGTTACCAATTGCTTTTAGTGCACTTCCACATCATGTGTGGAATCCTATAGTTGAGTTGAGTAAATTTTTTAAAGATTTGTGCTCAACAATTTTGCGAGTGGATGATTTGTTGTTAATGGAACAAAATATAGTGATTACAACTTGTAAATTGGAACAAATCTTTCCACCTGGATTCTTTAATTCCATGGAGCATATTCCGATTGATCTTCCTTATGAAGCAAGGGTTGGGGATCCTATGCAATATCGTTGGATGTATCCATTTGAGAGGTAATTATTCAAATATTTCAACCTACAAATCTATATTTTATTTATTTATTTATTTGTAATTAGTAGTTAATATTATATGTTATTTTTTAGGTACTTGAATAGGTTGAAACAAATGGTTAAATCTGCTTGAATCTTCTTTCATACGCTTGTTTAAGAGGAGTGAGATTAGATCATAATATGTTCTATGACCATCATAATTGTAACAACCAAACTCTTACCATTATCGACACTGTTAATCACAACATGTGGGATAAGTACCGACGTCCATTCGTTGCCACTACCAATTGAATCATAGTTCAATTGGCAGTGGGAATGAATGGACGACGATACTTGTACAAAAATTTTACAAAAAAATTGACCCCTTACATCAATATTTAGGTACTAATGATCTCAAAGAGTTGCATGAATGATGTTTACTCGGTGCACGCACGTGAGAAAATTGGACTTTAACTTAAAAATAATGTTTGTATTGATAAAATCAATGTGGTACATTTTTAAAGTTTATTCTATTTTTATACGTAAATGAACATTTTTCTAACAATTAGAAAATTACCTTAGCATAATAACAATAATAATAATAATAATAATAATAATAATAATAATAATTATTATTATTATTATTATTATTATTATTATTATAATAATAATTATATTATCATTTAAATTACGTTGTGTTCCTTTACAAAAAATGATATCAAGTTACTTTCTAGTGAAACTTTAATTTAATACATGATGAACTATTCTTATAAAAAAAAACTATTGTTGTTTTAAAAGAAAACAAATATATATAAGTGATGTTTTAGATCAAAATCTAGGGCATTACATTGTGGTATAAGAGCAATAATTCTCGGGCATTGGAGTGGGATGCTTCGTGTATGTTGCATATATTTTAATGTCTCTTGTGTTAATTGTTTGTTTTTCTAATTATTGAATTTTACTAATTAATTAAATTCTTATTATGTGTCATTAATTATGTTAATTTTTTGGTTTTCTAATTATTGGATTTTATTAATTACTTAATTTCCTATTATGTGTCATTAATTGTGTAACCTTGAATTTTTATGATTAAATATATGCCTTAAATATTTGGCTTAATGGTGTTATTTTATTGTGTATTTAGTTGTTTTCAAATATGAAATCTCTATGTCTACATGCATTTTTTATGTTATTGTCTTATTATATTATTTAGAAATATTCTTTTTAATTGATAGATTTTATTATCGTTTTTATGAATTTTTCTACTTGTTAGTAGCATGATTATCTTGTTTTAATAATCTTAGACTCTCTACATCTTACTCATGCTAAATGTTTTGTGATCTAACTATTACTTAGAATAATTAGTTTTGTTAATAATAATCATAATTATTACAAAATAATTTCATCTGTTAGATGATACAAATGATTATTATTATGATACAAAATATAACACGCTACATGTTATTGTTGTTATCATTGTCTCTTTTACCTTAGTTTTATGAAATCAAGAAATAAAAAAAATTCAGGCTGCTTGAATAGCGAATGTTTTAAAGAGACTATCATTTCATTCGATGCGATTATTAGTGTTAGAATTGAATTTTCCTTTTAATTTACTTAGTTAAGATATTTTTTTTATATTCCAAAAGTACTTAATAAACTAATTTGAGCACGCTTTTATTTCTTAAATTAATTTTTTTAAGCCAAATTTAATGTAGCTACGTTTTTTTTTGAATTTATATATATGTATATATACGATTTTTTTTCCTTATTTTATAAATGTTGTTTACATACCAAAAGACTAAGAATTAAGATAATATGTTGTTTTAATTATTTTACCATTATTATTATTATTATTATTATTATTATTATTATTGTTATTATTATTATTATTATTTGTCAATGTTTTCATTTTTATTTCATGTTAAAAGTTACAAAAAAGTATGGACTTAGAAGGATTTTCCCTTGTGAACAATCATTGAATATTTTTATTACTATCTAAATGTCATAAATTTTAATTGTAAAATTATATTCTTTTTATTTCAATTTTATTATGCTATTAATTTTAAAAGACTGATTAAATTAAAATAAATTTAATTGAAATGAATGGAAGACGTGACGACACATTTGTGCTCTACAACGTTACTAAAAGTCTTTTAATAGTTTTGATTTTAAAATAATAATAATAATAATATGATTATTATTAAATGAGTATGAGGAGTTAATCACCCTCGTGAATTATTGTCGAAGAAGGAGACATTAATAACTCGTTTTTACTATCCTCGGAAATTCAATAAGTCTGTCAAAATTTATTTTATTTTGTGCATTGTCTTTATGAGATAAGTTGCAGTAAATGTGTGCTATTAATAATGATAAATGTATCAAATTTTTGGAATTTAATAAAATTAAATAGGCGAGTTTTATTAATATTTTAATTTTATTTGATTTTCAATCATTTTTTAATTTCATTACATATTTTTAAGCTTTTTATTGTTTTATTTATTTATTTATTTATTATTATTATTATGATTATGATTATGATTATTATTATTATTATTATTATTATTATTATTATTATTATACATCATTACCAATGAATTTTGTGTATTAGTATTGTATTGTCCATTTCTATTGTAAAAAATTAAATCAATTTCTTTATAGAAATAACTTTTTATGAAAACAATTAGGAGGATCTATGCTATCTCTCTTGTTCTATTTTTGAAATTTTGCCTTATATATTTTTTATAAACAAAAATTTTAAATTTGCTTTATTTTAATGCAATTTTCATGTCTAAAATACCCTTCTGGATATAGTCTCTTATAAAATGATGTTCAATATCTATATATTTTCCTTAATAGCATATAATAGGATTTTTGGTTAAGCAAATTGGAGATGTATTATCTCAAAAGATAGAAATGTTACTCTCATTATTTTTATAATCTTATAGTTGATGTTTCATCCATAATAGTTGTCTGCTACAACTTGTTGTTGAAATGTATTATGCTTCTATAGTGGATAGAGTAATTGTGCCTTGTATTATTTTTAACTAGGAGATCATATTTTCACCAACAATTTGTACTCAGTAACCTACTAATTTGTACTCAAGAGATTTGTTACTAAATAGACAAAGACTAGTAGCACCTTTTAAACACCTAAAAATTCTCTTAACATCAATTAAATCCTATTCTTTGGGTTCAAACTGAAATCTTGTACACACACATTGAATAGAATACCAGTTTTAGAAGAAGTGAGATAGATAAGAGAACCAATCATACCTCTTAATAGGTCTACTACTTTGTACTCAAGAGATTTGTTATTAAATAGACCAAGACTAGTAGTACCTTTGAAATACCTAAAGATTCTCTTAACATCAATTAAATCAAATTGTTTGGGTTCAAACTGAAATCTTGCACAGACATATTGAATAGAATATCAGTTCTAGAAGTAGTGAGACAAAGAAGAGATCCAATCATACCTCTTAACAAGTCTACTACTTTGTACTCAAGGTTTCTTATTAAACATACCAACACTAGTAGTACCTTTTAAATACTTAAAGATTTTGTTGACAACAGTCAAATGAGATTCTTTACTCACACACACATAAATAGAATATCAGGTATAGAAGCAACAAGATAGAGAAAAGAGTCAATCATACATTTGTATACCTTTTGGTCTACATTTTCACCTATATCATTTTCTAAACTAGATATTTAGTACTCATTTTTTAACAAACTCCCTAATAAAGTGATGTTTAATTTCTATGTGTTTAGCCCTAGAATGTATGATTGGGTTCTTTGTTAGGAAAATAGCAGAATATTATCACAGAATATGGGAATGTTACTCTCAAGGATTTTGTAAACTTCCAATTGGTGATACATCCACAACAGTTGAGAGCTGCAGCAAGCTGCTAAAATGTACTCAGCCTCTACTATTCACATTGCGATTATGCTTTGTCTCTTACTTGACCAGGAGATTAAGTTTTCACCAAGAAATGTACAATTTCCACTGGTGTTTTTTCTTTCAAGTTTGTCTCCAACATAGTCAACATCACAATAGCTACTTATTTTGTACTTAGAAGACTTCTTATAAACAAGCCAGTGTTTGAAGTACCTTCCAGGTATCTACGGATCCTCTTCACAGTAGTTAAGTGAGATTCATTTGGATCAACTTAAAATCTTGCACACAAAAACACATTATATAAAATATCAGTTCTAGAAGCATTAACCTACATACACGATCCAATTATTCCTCTGTATGTTTTCTGGTCAACCTTTTGGTCTGATTCATCATTTTCCAATGAGCAAGTAGGTGCATTGGTGTAGCCATAGATTTGCAATCATTCATCTTAAACTTCTTGAGAAGCTCTTTTGTATACTTTGTTTGATGAATGTATATGCCCATCTAACTTTCATTCCCTAAGAAGAACTTCAGTTATCCCATCATGCTCATTTGAAATTCAAGCTGCACCAACTTAGCAAATTCTTGACAAAGAGTGCCATTAGTACATCAAAAAATAATGTCATCAACATAGATTGGAATAATAAGAATGTCATCTCCTATTGATTTTCTAAATAGGTTGGTGTCTACTTCAAAAAATAATGTCATCAACATAGATTGGAATAATAAGAATGTCATAGATTGGAATAATAAGAATGTCATCTCCTCTTTCAAAACTATTTTTAAGCAAGAAATTACTTAATCTATCATATCATGCCCAAGGTGCTTGTTTTAAACCATACAGTGATTTCTTAAGTTTAAACACATAGTCTGAAAATTAAGAGATTTCAAAACTTGGGGGTTTCTTAACATAAACTTCTTCACTTATATACTCACTTTTAACATGCATTTGAAATAATGTAATGTTCCTATAACCATCAAATGAGAGTAGGATATGAATTGCCTTTTAGCTGGCCACTAAAGCAAATGTTTTAGTGTAATCAATACATTCTTATTGACTGTAACCTTGTGCAACCATTCTAGCCTTGTTTTTGACAACTTATCCCTTTTCATTTATCTTGTTCCTGAAAATCCACTTGGTTCCAATAATGTTTTTCTTTGGTCTAGGTACTAGATCCCAAACATCATTCGTCTCAAATTTATTTAACTCTTCTTGCATTGCAGGAATCCATCCATACTTTGTCAATGTTTCTTCAATAGAGGTATGCTCAATTGATGAGAGAAAGCCAAACAAACTGGTATCTTTAAGTGATGATTTGGTCTTCAAATGATCACTTGCACTTCCAATGATTAGAGTTTCAGGATGAGATGACTGATACTTCCATGCAGATCTTTCTTCTAACTTATCTTGACTATTTCTGACTTGATCAGACTCATCCTTTGAAGATTTGTCATATTCTTCTAATTTTCTTATATCCTCTGATTTTTCAAGTTCTTTTGGTTTGTCTGCATCTGCTTCCTTTGGTTGCGATAGACCTAAACTATCATCATCTTGCTTTGAATTTTCAAGGTCAAGTTGTTTGTCATCAAATTTAACATGTATGGATTTTTCCACCATATGAGTTTCCTTATTAAACACTCTATAAGCCTTAGATCTTTTATAGTATCCAATGAAGGTACACTTTGGAGATCTAAAATCAAATTTACCAAGGTTATCCTTAGTGTTTAACATATAACAAGTACAGCCAAATTGTTTTAAAATAAGAGATGTTAGGCTTTTTACCTTTCAAGAATTCATATGGTATTTTATTCAATATAGATCTAATATATACTCTATTTGGAATATAACATGCATTACTAATTGCTTCAACCCAAAAGTGTTTTGTCATGTTCGTATCATTTAACATGGTTCTGGCCATTTCTTGGAGTGATCTATTCTTTCTTTCTACAACTCCATTTTGTTGGGGTGTTCTAGAAGAGGAGAAGTTGTGAGAGATTTCATTCTCATCACAAAAACTTTCAAAGAACTTATTTTCAAATTCTCCTCCATGATCACTTCTAATTGTTACAATCTTAAGACTTTTATCATTCATTATTTGTTTGCCAAATGCGATAAACACTTTGGGGGATTCATCCTTACTTAAAATTTTTACCCATGTCCACATAATGTAATAATTTACTATAGCAAATCCATATTTCTTTCCACTTAGAGAGGTTGTTTTCACTAGCCCAAAGAGATATATATGTAAGAGCTGAAGGGGCTTTGAGGTAGATACTGATTTCTTAGGGATAAAGAAGTTTTTTTATTTGTTTTCCCTTTTGACAAGCTTCACACAAAATTTTAGTTTTGTAACTAAGCTTAGGTAGAACTGTAACTTGTTGAAGTTTATTTAGATTAGAAATTAATCTAATGTTTACATGACCTAATATTTAGTGCCAAATTAGTTTCTCGTCATTTACTAAGATAAGACACTTAACCTCTTGTTTCTCTAGACTAAAAAGATTTATCTTATAAATGTTGTATTGACTTTGACCTGTAAAGAGTACAAATCCATTTTTCTGACTAATTACCTTGCATGTTTTTTGATTGAATATAATATCATAATTATTATCACTTAACTGACTAATACTTAATAAATTATATTTAAGACCTTTAACAAACAAGACATCTTTAATAGAAGGGGAAGTACCATTACCAACTCTACCTTGACCAATGATCTGGTCTTTTTGCTTTCCTCCAAAAGTAACTATGCCTCATGTGCTCGAAGTTAGTTCTTGGAACATAGACTTTTCTCCCGTCATATGTCACAAGCATCTACTGACCAGGTACCATGATTGGGGTTTTAACTTGATTGCAGAGGACATCTACGACATAAATAATTTTTTTTCTTAGGTACCCAAATTTGGTTAGTTCCTGTTTTGTTAGTCTTGAAAGGTTTCTTGTCTTTCCCTGTATTTCACATCGGACAAGATAATTTGGAGTGATCTTTCTTATAGGAAACAATACACTATATATCAAGGGGAATATGTTTATGTTTAGTTACAGTTTCTTCAAATCCTATACCTCTTTTACCATATCTACTAACTCCATAAGTCATAGAAGCATAATTGCTTCCTTCTATACCATTAGCAAAAAAATCTTGAAATACTTGTTCTTGCTTATCATAGTTACATGTGGTATTTCCAATTGATGTTGAACAATGATTGCTTTTTAGAGTTTGATTTTTAGCCATAAGTTCAACAATATCAGTTTTCAAATTTGCATTCTCTGTTTTAAGTTCAATACTATCAGTTTTTAGAGTTGCAATTTCCGTTTTAAATTTAACACTTTGATTTTTTATAGCATTATCTTTTTTCAGTTAGATTTGTATTTTCTTTCCTATGTGTTTTCAGTATTAAAGATAGTTTATGATTATTATTTAAAAAATCATTTATAGCAGTAATTAAATATGATCGAGTAAAGTCAGAAAATACCTCAGTTTCTTCATCTCCTGATTCACTTCCATAGTAAGAATTTGTGTTGGGTCCAGAGGCAAAGTTGGTATGAGATATCATAGCCAAATCATCTTGTTCATCATCAGAGGATTCCTCATAATCATCCAATGTAGTCATCAAACTCTTCTTCTTGGGACTGGAATATTTCCTCTGGTGTTTCTCTTTCTCCATATTTGAACATTCCGACTTGATATGTCCAGGTTCATTGTGTCCACACAGTTGATGTTTTTCTTGTCATATTTATCATCATTCCCTCTGTTGGATTGCTTGAAATATCTTTGGGGAAATTTCTTCTTTCTATTGTGCCACATCTTTAGAATTTTTTTGGATATGAAAGCAATCTCCTCATTCTCTGGGTTCATATTCTGATCATCTGAATCGCTATCCTCTGATTCTGATGTTGCCTTTAGATCCATCTTCTGCTTAGATTTCAAGGTCGGAGTTTTGTTCTTCTTCTTGGGCTCATCTTCTTCAAGCTCAATTTTATGTGATCTGAGAGAGCTGATTAATTCTTTCAGCTTTAGAGTATTCAAATCCTTTGCTTACTAAATGACAGTGATCTTAGGTCTCCACTTACTTGTCAGACTCCTAAGAATTTTCTCCACATGATCAACAGTAGTATAACTCTTCTGAAGTACCTTTAATCTTGAGACCATGGTCTGGAATCTGTAAAACGTTGTTTCAATATCTTCATCTTCTTCCATCTTGAACAACTCATACTTTTTGACTAGGAGGTTGGATTTTTCTTCTTGAACTTGCTTCCTTCCTTCATAGGTCATAATCAGACTATCATAAATACTCTTTGTTGTCTCTTTCTTGGTGCACTTGTCAAACTCTTTGAATGTGATTGCATTTATCATGAATGTTCTAGACTTATGAGGCATCTTGTACATCTTCTTTTGATCAACATTTATATCCTTTCTTTGAATTTCAATACCATCAGTATTCTTCGGAGCAATATAACCATCTTCCACCAAGTCTCAAAGTTCAAGATCTTGTGAAATACAAAAAATTCTTAGTGTGTCTTTCAAATACTCAAAACGTACTCCATCAAACAGAGGTGGTATGTTGATGTTTCCTCCAGTAGCTTCTTCACTTAATCTAGACACATTGAACCCATGGATTTTTTCTCAAACACTGTAAAGTGCTCAATCTTGAGACTGAGCTCTAATGCCAAATGAAGGTGCAAACACACGAAGGGGGAGTTGAATTGTGTTTGAAAAAGTTGATAACTTTTTGCTAATTTGATGATGGTTGGTTGGTTTTTGTGAATTACATGGATTAGAAGCAATCGAATTCAGAGGCAGCAAACAACGAAAGCATAAATCATTTGAAACATAGCTTTATCCTGGTTCATCATTAACTTGGCTACATCTAGTCCCCTCATTCAGAAGGCTTTAATCCAATAATTCAAATACTTTGAATTACAAAGCACCTGACCCTCCAAGTCAGTCTTCCCAAACAACCTGAAAACCCAAGACTTTTGAGGATCTAACCACCTTGACCCTACAAGCCAAGTCTTCTCCTAACAACCTGACAACCCTAGATTGAAGAAGGAACTAAACCACTATCGGGTTGGATACAAAAGATTGGAACTTGAGTAGTTGCTTCTAACAAAGTTGATAATAATAATAATAATAATAATAATAATAATAATAATAATAATAATAACTCTCACACTCTAAGAAAAGAACACAAAAAAATTATATCTAACTTGAACAAGTATTTCTCTCTTTGAAATTTAAGAAGAATTGAGAATTTTGAGCTTGATTTCTTCTACTCTTTTATGCTTTTCTATGTTTTCCTCCTTCAGCCTTGAGTGTCTATTTATAGTGAAAGTTTGGGCTTCAATTTAATCCTTGTATAATTCTGAATTGTATCTTGTTCAGTGTAAGACCCATAGTTTTAAATTCTAATTTATGTATTTTGGTATTGAACTCTAAGGCTTTTTAGCCAAGTTATTGATATTTTGTGAGTTTAATGTCCAAAAATATCTTTTGATGCCCTGAATAAAATTATTCGTCGATAAATAAATTAGATTAATTACAGTGAATCTTTTGTTGAAGAATAATTTATTTATGTTGCGAAGAATTTAATGTCGGGCAGTAGGTATTTTTATCAAAATGGGTTGAGAAGTGATGGGTATTTTGGTAATTGTTATGAAATATCTAGATGTTTCTAGATATTTGTAATATATATATGTGTGAGAAGAAAGAAAAGGAAAGAAAAGAAAATAGAAGAAAGGAAAAACAAAGGAAAAGGAAAGAAAATGAAAAAGGAAAGAAAACGTTTCCTCTCCCTGTTGCTCGCAAACCCATTTTTGTTCTTTCTTCTTCTTCATCTTATTTGCTTCCTTTTGCTTCAAGAAAAGAAACCCAAGGCTTGGTGGGTTAGAAAACAAAGATTTCTCAGCTTTATTCTTCTTGTTTGATTTGAAAACGAAGAAAAACGGTGTTAGGGGTTTCAAAACCATCAAACATAAACCCTCACGTTTCTTCTAGATCTAAGCTTCGTTTCGAGAAGTGATAGAAGGGAAAGTTTCTCACCTCCACGCTACGGAGCTAGTGAACTAACTTTGGAAGCGATGACGCGAGCAGAGATTTTACCGAAATTAATTGCGACGCTGTAATTGCTCGTTAAAGCTATCGTTAAGGTAAGGGCTCCTTCCAAACTTTTAGTTTGCATTTAGGACCTTACATGTGGGATTGTGGAAAAGAAATTTGATGTATTTGAGGTGTGGATTTGTGAAAAATGAATTTAAGGTGATTTAAGTGTGGTTGAGGAAATTGTTTTGATGTGTTTGAGGGGTGGTTTGTGGAAATTAGGTTGGTGTAAAATTATGTTTGAAATTGTGGAAATTAATAGGTGAATTATGGTTAAAATATGTGGAGTGGTAATATGGGTGATTTGCGGATTAAATTTGGTGGGAATTGAGAAAATTGAAAGTGATGGGTGAATTGTTGTATTAAATTTGAGGTGGTTAATGAGTGAATTTGTGGAGATTAATTTGGATGTGATTATATACTCATAATTGATATTATGAATGATTGTGGTGTGATTATGTGTGATGTTGTGGTGATTAAGTTTTGATGTGATTATGTGTTCAAAATTGCTATATGTATGTTTAAGGTGCGTTGAGATGCGATTAAGTGGTGACCGCGATGGTCCCTAATGTTTAAGTGGTGACCGCGATGGGCCACGATGTTAAGTGGTGACCGCGATGGGCCACGGGATGGTTCCATGAGTGGAGTGGTTCATCTTATCCTTACGAGGAATTAACTATGGTGTTTGTCCGTGAGAGACTACACCCTAGAAAATTGTGTTTGTCCGTGAAAGACTACACCCTAGTGAATTGTGTTTGTCCATGAGAGACTACACTAGTGTTTGTCCGTGAAAGACTACACCCTAGAAAATTGTGTTTGTCCGTGAGAGACTGCACTGGTGTTTGTCCGTGAGAGACTACACCCTAGAAAATTGTGTTTGTCCGTGAGAGACTGCATTGGTGTTTGTTCTTGAGGGACTACACCCTATAAAATCGTGTTTGTTCATGAAAGACTGCACTCGTGTTTGTTCGTGAGGAGCTGTATGTTTAGGATTTACACCTCTCGCTGAGGGTTTTTGTTTGGAACTAAGGTGTAAGACCTGTGATAGGCTACACTTTAATAAATCGTGCGGGCCTATTTTAGGTGGCTCGTTGGTAATTAGTACTGGTCTGTGAGAGACTGTACAATTGCAATTTTTGACTCTCGGGGAGAGTTTTGATTTGAATTCGGAATTCATGCATTTTGGCATGCACGCATTGCATTAGGGTGTGTGGCACGCGAGTCATGTTTGATTCAAGGTTATGATTGCGTGTGTAAACTCAAATTGTTGTTGTGATTGAGCCATAATTTCTAAGTGTGATTGTTTGGATTTGTGTGTAAGTGTGGATTGATTGCGAAACCTTTTCGAAACGTTTCAAAATTGAATTCTGCATTTTTCTGATGTGGTAGTCGAATACACTAAGCTTTAGTCGAATATAGCCATCCTGATTTGGCTACTAACTTCTTTGTAGTCGAATACACAAGGTTGTAGTCGAATACATCTATGCTGTTTTTGCTACTGACTTCTGTGTAGTCGAATACACAAGGCTGTAGTCGAATACTGCTATGTTGTTTTTGCTACTGGCTTCTGAAACAGCCTTGTATTCGACTACAAAGATGCTGTACTCAAATACGACAGTGCAGTTTTGTTTAAAACTTCATTTTTCAACTTTGTCTATGCATGTTTGGCATATGCAAACCCTTTCAAGGTGCCTGCTAAGTTGAAAGGTTATTTTATGCATTGAAATCTAAATGCTATATGTTAATTTCGATTGGCGACCCTTTACAATTATTGTGGAACTCTGGGCTTTTCCCTCAGATGAGAACCATGATCTTCCCACTGTTTAGTACCCTGTAGATGGGAAGGTAGGTTGGACACACCCGACTGGAGCTGTGTCAGGAGGATCTTGGGGGGCGCGTGGAGATCACTCGGGTTGTAAAGTTTTGAGTCATGATCAGATTAGACGGTTGTATAGGGACTATAAGTCTTTCTTTTGTGGATGTATTTACTGTATGTTGGAAGGTTGTACCTATACCAATATTGTCAGCTAGACATTTATTTTGATGGGTCCATGTACCACTTTTTGATGTGACGTGGGGAAGTTAAGATTCTTGGGCAGTGCTATTGTACATGTGTTTGCCAAGAATACCCCAAGGGTATGAGCTATGTCTGATAGGTCTCATAGCCCTGGTGGATTTTGCTGCTTTAAATACTTTAGATTTTTATTTCAAACTATTTCCGCTGTGTTACGACTTAAATGATTTGCGTTGTGTTACGACTTAAATATTTATC
The DNA here is from genome assembly GCF_000331145.2 of Cicer arietinum. NCBI lineage: Eukaryota > Viridiplantae > Streptophyta > Magnoliopsida > Fabales > Fabaceae > Cicer > Cicer arietinum. The sequence continues at coordinate 27,914,751 of NC_021162.2, read as the reverse complement.
CAAAAGTATTTCCTTCTTTATTTCTTTATTTTTATGAATTTGTTTATAAAAAAATACACTCGCGCTGTTAAAAGTCGGGGTGTTACATTCAGATTGAGTTTGTAAACTCTTCATATTGATTATGTTTTATTTTTGTTCATATTACGTTTGTAAATTGTTCAAATTGATTTTGTTAATATTTTGTTGTGAATAAATTTTGATCAAATCTTCTTCAAATCTTCATCAAATGTTGATCAAAACTGCTTCAAATATTGACTATATCTTCTATTCAACTTGGCCAAAGATTAGAAATATGAATCAAATCTAGATTTTCTTCAATTATAAATTTGAATTAAATCTTATTTTAGATTTTCTTCAAAACCATGAATCTTCTTTCATACTCTTTGAAGTCAAATATATTGTTCTCATAAAATATTTTGTTAACATCAAAACTCTAAATGTAAAACCAATTTGGTTCCAATACCACTAAGTCCAAAAGTTCAAGATCTTGTAAGATAAAAAAGTTTCTGAATATGTCTTTCCAATACTCAAATCTTTCTCCATCAAATAGAGGTGGTTTTTTTATGTTTCTGAAATAGAAATATAAATCACAAGGAATAGGGTTTTAATTGTGATACCTTTTTGAAATGTTAATTTTTGCTTTTAAATTTAGATTAACTCAAGATTGATCTTGGTTGCACAATAAAAATCTAAAATGTTATGGGTAATTTCAAAACGAATAAAGCAAATTATATCTAGGTGATATGTGATAAAGACTGAAATATCATGCTTCATCGAACGTTGAGATTGATTGAGATTGATTGTCAACAATAACTCAATAAAAGGATCCTTGAATATAGTAAGAGAGAGCAGGAGTATTTGCTTGATTGAAGAGTTTTGTTTGCTCAAGTATGATTATTCGAGTAATAAAATGATTGAACTGAAACTCTTACTATTGTCTTCACCTTGATTTTCCTTTTGTAGGCATGGAGAAGGTTAACAGGACTCATTATAGTCGTTATAAATCTTGAGGGAAACGTCATATCAGAGTGAATTTTAATAGACATGTGTGATATTTAATCAAGAACGTTCTTCTTTGTCACCAGAACATTCTTAGTTTTCTGTTGAATTGAAAACATGGATAAGTGACTTAGTAGTTGTCTAGTGTCAGTCATCTTTCTTAAAAGCATGTTGAGCTTTCTGCTAAAGGTGCATCAATAGTGTCATTTCATTCCTATTGTTTAAGCTATTCTATGGGCATTCAGTTAGACTTCTAGGCTTGATTATTATTTTGAGTAGTCTTGATATTCTTTTATCTTAAGAGTTGAACTATGGAGAATGATTCATTTTACTTCTGTCCTTAAAATGAAATAACTAGAATGATCTTTATAAACCAAAATGATCTTGATAACCATAATCATTCTTTGATAAACCAGAATGATCTTTGAATGAATTTCCAGTTCAGTTAAGGCATAATGTTATTTGATTTATATCGTAGTGAGATCGTTGATTATTGTGTGAATGTACTTGATCCCAAATATTTGAATAAATCACTCAAAAGGACAAGTTAAATAGCAACATATATTATAAAAAGTGTATTTATTAAGCTCCCCCTTAATTTTTGCATCTATTAACTTATATTTTTGAACCAAAATATTTTTTCTTCATTAATGATATTAAGAGAGTTCATACATATTGTTCAGAGAAAGAAAAAAAATAAAGGTAAAACAAAGAAGTACATAAGGAGTTCAAAAATACTTCTCTTAAATCCTAAATCTAACTTCTTCTTCTCCCCCTTTGTTAGAGCAAAAAAAGGTGGGAGGAATCCAATACCAAGGCAGTTCAAAATGATAAAGATGGAAAAGTACCATTAGATGATAAAGAGATGGAGGGCATCGGTAGTTCAAAAAAGGTTGGAGGTGGATTTGGTAAAGGTGGTTCAAGTCCTAACTAAAGATGCAAACATGAGAAAGGGGTTGAATTGTGTTTGTCTAAGTTGGATTCTTTTTGATAATTTTCTTAAAACTAGTTCAGGTTTGATGACTTAAAGCAGAAGCAGTAACGAAATTAAGGAATGTAGGAGTAAAGTGACACAAGTAATCTATCTTGGTTCACCATCAGTTTGGCAGCTACGTCCAACCCCTCATTTAGAAGGATTTCATCCACTAATTCAACTCCTTGAATTACACAACACTTGACCCTACAAGTCAGTCTTCTCAGAATAACATGACAACCCCATACTTTTTTAGGAATACAAACACCTTGTCTCTACCAGCAAAATCTACTCCACACAATCTGACAACCCCAGATTGTTGAAGGCACACAACACCTTGACCCTACAAGCCTTACTCAACACAATCTGACAACCCTGGATTGCTTGAGGAACACTAAAAGCCACTATCAGGGTGGGTTACAAGAATTTGGAACTGATTAGTTTGCTTCTAACAAGCTAATTGTAACAATGATTTTCCCACAATTAAAATTAAGCACAAACACTAAATAATATCAAATTGAACGAGTGATTTGCTAGAACTTAAAACCTTAAACTCTAAATACTTAGAAAAATTGAGCTCTTGAGGTTTTTATTTGTTGTGGTTGTACCTCTTTCTTCAGCCTTGATCCAATTTTTATAGATGACATTTGGGTTCATGAATTTTGTCCATCGAGAATTTTGAATCATATTATTCCAGCTTGGTCATAAAAATATTTCTTCCAAATATAATTCTGAAACATATGTTTTGATAATATGACCCTTAGTTAATTCTTTATTTTTGAAACTAATCTTGAGCAGTTGTTCTAGAAAGATATTGTTCGTATTTGTTCATATTATATTTGAAAATTAATTCACTTGAGTCTTCCTTCATACACTTAATTGATTTGAGTGGGAATGAAACATGAGCTTATTTTGATTTTCATCGGAGTTATTGAATTTTCTCCATCAAAATTATGGACTTGATTGTTGGAGTCAGATGTTGTGATGCTTGAATAATCAAAGTCAGAGGCATAGGCAAAGCTGCGTGATTAGGATTAATGACATGAGAAACTTCGCCTTTGTTTCTTTTTCAGAGTCAGTGCAACATTAGAGTGTGTGGTGTATCAAAGGCAACACTTGAAATATGTTGTGGTCTTCAGAGTGTGTTGTGTATAAGAGGCAACACTTTGGAACATGTTGCGATCTTTTGATGCAGCATTGAACAATTGTACATACTACAGAGGCATGCTCAAAAATATTTTTCAACACATGCATACTAAAGTTATTGTTCACTAGAGGCATGCTGAAGTTAATGTTCATTAGAGGGATGTTGAAGTTATTATTCATTAGAAGCATGTTGAACTTACTGTTCATTAGAGGCGTGTTGAATTTACTGTCCATCAAAGGCATGTTGAAGTTATTGTTCATTAGAGGCATGTTGAAGTTATTGTTCATAAGAGGCACATTTAAGTTACTATTATTCAGAGGAACAAAATTCTTCAGAGGAACATTGAATATTCGTAGGCACATTGCATATTCAAAGGCAAAAAATCTTTAGAGGCAAACACATAATCTTCAAAGGCTTACTGGATCTTCAGAGGCAAATGCACATACTGACTCATCAAAGGCACATTGAATTAGAGACAAACACACACACACACACACACACACACACACACACACAGATATATATATATATATATATATTTCAGTCAATTTCAATAAAATCCCAATATTGAGTCTACACCGCTCACAATGAACAGTCTAGTTCTATCAATCACAAAATAGGAAATCAAACAAGTGGTGCATTCAAGTAAAATCATAATTCAGTCAAGTAAACAATAGGACTCAAATACATATCATCCATACAATAAAAATTAGAATAGGATTTCATAAAATCAAATATCATGCAGTCTTGATATAAATTAATTCACGCCACTTCTATAGATTTCTAAATTATAATTTAGTCTTCACTATTACCAATTATATATTATTACTTAATTATTTTTACTCAATAAGGCTCAACTGTATGTAATAAGCCCCGAATGAATCTCTGAGAATTAAAGCATTCCCGTTAACCCCCACATTATATTATACACATAAAATCGAACATCTTCTCACCCCTTACCTCGATTGCAGATTTCGCCAATGATATGCTAATTTGTCGCGTCTTCATCGACTATCATTTCTAATAATCTGCGAGAATATTATAACAACACAACGACCAAATAAATTACTTACTAAAAATAAATTATCTACTATTTGTAATATAACCAAGCAATATCATTAAAACATACATATTAATATAAGCATATTTTTATTTAAATCTAAACAAGATAAAAGAACTAAATATAAATATATATTTTTTTTTATTTTTTAAATAGGTAAATATATATATGGTATCAGACTTGGGGAGGGAATAAGTTATATAAAATTAGTGAAACATATTTAAAATTCGTAATTTTAATTTGAAGAATGATAGTTTCTGGGTAGTAAGTCCCGTGTGAAAGCCAACGTACAGGCGTCTGAGGGCAGTGAATCCTTTGAAAGTTTCTTCAAATTAAAAAGAAAAATTTTAAATATGAACAACTCGTTTTGTAGAACTGCTTCTTTTTCCACTCCTTCTACCCAAAACTTCTCAGAAAAAGGGAACCTATCAATAGTGAGGAAATCACAATTGAAGATTTTCAAAAATCAATTAATAATTGGCAAATCCCAAAAATTAAAAAAGATCAAGTTTATGTTTCTAGTCTTTTCAAAAACTTACTCAAACCTAATTACATAATCAAAACAGAAGAAAGAGATGTCCCTCTATCTAGTCCCTTTGAATCAGTAGAACTTCTTTCTCAAAAAACACTACAAAAAAATAAAAACAGGAATTATAATTTCATACATATAGGTCTTGTACAAGTCGGACTCAAACCATTAACTAGAGAAGGTTTAAACACTTCAATCCTATGTGTCCTACGAGATGCAAGGTTCTTGAACTTTCAAGATTCAATAATAAGTACAATTGAATCTAGCCTATGCCAAGGACCAATTTGGTTTAAATGTTATCCAAATTTTTCATTATTATTAAAAGACCCAAACATCTTACAATCTCTTATGTTACAAATCAAAACCCATAATTACAAAATGCTAACATGATCTATTCCTGTAGCAATCATTTACAGAGTTCATTACAAAGCCATGTTTACAGCCTTCACGGCAACAAAAAACATTGAAAATAAAAAAGGTGAAACCCTATTTTTACAAACCGATTTGACAAAAACAAGCATTGTTATTCCAAAAACCATCCTTTGGAAAGATATAGATCTTCCTTAAGAATGGATTCTAGAAGGAGCTGTTAGATCACAGTCTCTTGAACAATCAAAACCAAACAACAAATTGAAGCAAGTTGTCCAATACAATGATGGAAGGGTAAAACTAAGTTTTTCAAGAACATCCAGTGCCAGGTATTCTGATGCTGGTTCTTCCAGACCTCCTTCAGTTATTCAATTACCTCATAAAATAGAAAACTTTACAAAACCACGTTTTTCGTGTTCTAGCATACCAAGTGCTTCTTTTCAAAACGTTGACTACTCCACAAATGTACCTCATCAAATCTATACAACTCAAAATACTAATGAAGAACAACAAAACATTTCTCCACCAACTTCGCCATCTTTTTCAGCCATAACTGAAAATGTGGTTAACGAATTAAATGTCATAGAAAAAGAATTTGAAGTTGATAAAACCATTCTTCATAATGATTTATATGCTTCCAGAAATACAGAAAAAAGAACATAGTTCTTCAAAAAAATTCTAAAACAAAGAAGAGAAATTCAAAATGAATTTTATGAGTTCATTTTACAAAACAAAACCCATATTTTATATTTCGATTGGTTTGAAATTTATACAACACAAAACAAAATTACTTATTCATTCAAACAAAACAAAAATTCTGTAAATCTCATAACAACTAGAAATAAAACTACATAATGGGAAATGTCAAATGGTAGAAAAATACAATCTGAACATTCATCATTTAGACAAATCAAGATAACACACTTATAACAAATAGTCGAGGCTGCACCTTACAAAATCCCAAGTGATAATTCTGAAAAATATATTAGACATATCCTCCAACAAAATAATTTTACAAATGCCCATCTTAATACAATTGCGAAACAATTGACTAAAATAGAGGAGCACCAACAGATTACCATTGTTTCCCCTATTGAAACAACATAGTCAAAACTAAAAAATCTAGTCTTTAAACCATTCCAAATCTAAAAAACAAGCCAAAAATTGTTCTGAGAAGGCAGATTAGAATTTACCCAAGCCCTACATGACCAACTCAGTAGGATAGAACATTCTTCTACCTCCACACCGATGGTAGCTAAAGATACCTTTGATAAAATAGTTACGACTGTAGACCAAGTTTCTGAAACCGAACAAGAACCACAAAACCTGTGCAAACTCCAATGGCAGAAGGGTCAACCTTTAGTCATGGTTACATCACCAGACCTAGGTATTGAGAATAGACCTAATGTCCTTTCTCAATCTAAATTCAATGCCAATAATGTATATGAATGGAATGTAGATGGTATGTCCGAATACAACATCTTAAGTCTCCTCCAAAAAATGACAATGGCATCAAATGCCTACAAAACCCAAGTCAATACACCTGACAAAGCCATAGTTGAACTCCTAATAGCAGGATTCTCTGGCCAACTCAAAGGATGGTGGGATTACCATCTCACACCCTCTCAACACTTAGAAATTTTGAACGCAATCCAAACCACAGAGGAAGGAATTCCCATACTCGACGAAATAGGAAACCCAATACCTGATGTAGTTGCAACACTAATACACAAAATTAGCCTACACTTCATAGGTGTATTGACTTGGGAATAAGAATGCATAACTCCTTTCAAACCTTAGATGTAAAAAACTTTCTGAATTCCAATATTACAAAAACACTTTCCTAACTAGAGTTATGCTAAAGAAAGACTCAAACCAACCTTTTTGGAAGGAGAAATTCCTCGCAGGATTCCCAACCCTTTTAGGAAAAAAGGTTAGAAACAAAATTAAAGAAGTCTATGGGATAAACCAAATCCCATATAACCAATTAACTTATGGGGAATTGGTTAGCTTCACACAAAAGGAAGGTTTGAAAATCTGTCAAGATTTAAAACTCCAAAAACATCTAAAATGGGAAATGAAAAGAACTAGACAAGAACTATGATCTTTTTGTAAACAATTTGAAATACCCATGACTAATATTTCAAAAGACTGTGGAGGATCTTGTTCAAAACCTTATAGAAAACCTCATAGAAAATCTTTCTCTAAATCAGGCAAACTTGAATTCTATAAAAAATCTAAACCTCAAAATTCATACAATCTAAGAAAACCTAATTTTTACAAGAAAAAACCCTTGCAAAAAAGTTCGAACCTCAAACTTCAAAAAAAATAACTTGTTATAAGTGTGGCCAAACAAGACACATCTCAAGATATTGCAACAGGAATAAAAAAAATTCATGAATTAAAAATTGATGAACAAATAATTCAAAAAATTGAAGCGATGCTCTTAGAAACCTCTGAAGAAGAAACAATCACAGATTCTGAATTAGATTCATCAGAAGATGAGTTGGAAACCTCTCACTCTCTCAGCGACTCAGAATCCAGTCTAAAATCAATTAATATTTTAACAAAAGATCAAGAACTAATTCTTGATATTATAAAACAAGTTGAAGACACAAAACTTCAAAAAGAAATAATAGGAAAATTGTTAAACACTTTTGAATCAAAACAAAGTCAGCCTACCACATCCTCATCAAAATTACTTCCTAAAACCACTTATGATTTAACCAACATCATAGGAAAAAGAACAAAAACACAAACACCTGTCACAATCCAATCCCTACAAGATGAAATTAAAATTGTAAAACACGAGTTAAAAACTCTTAAACAAAAATAGGAAGTTGATTCAAATATTCTTCAAAACCTTCTTTCCCAAATACAAAACCAAACTCCCTTTGATCTAGAAGAAGAAGAAGAAGAAGAAGAAGAAGAAGAAGAAGAAGAAGAAGAAGAAGAAGAAAATGAAGATTATTCAAACAAAATTGAAAACCTAGAAGAAATCCAGAGGATTTATTGTTTGTTTTAAGAACAATAACAACAAGAAAATATTTAATCAAAATCAATTTAGTTTTTTCTAAAGATTTTAAATTTGAAATAATTGCACTTTTTTATACGGGAGCGGACTTAAACTGCTTAAAAAGTAGCATTGTACCAAACAGATTTATGCAAAAATCAAATGAAAAACTTGTTGCTGCTAACAACTCCAACATGATTATAAAAAATAAAATTGAAGCTTCTGTTAAAAATGGTAACGTTTCAATCAAATCTCCTTTTGTTTTATTAGAAAATATAACTCATAATGTCATTTTAGGGACTCATTTCATTAACATGATAACTCCCTATTTAGTTAATTATGATGGTATTTCCTGCAAAATAAAAGAAGCCAAAATTGTTTTCCCTTTTATTGAAAAACCCATAACAAAGAATTTAAATCTTTTAAAAGCTTGTTCTGTTTACAAAAATGAATTAAATTGTTTAATTCAAGGAAAAGAAAAACATTTGTGTTTTCTAAAACAAGATATTTCCTTTCTCAGAACTGAACAACAATTACAAAATGGCTTCACAAAACAAAAAATTTCAGAACTCCAAAAAAGAATTGAAAATGAAATCTAGTCAGAATTACCAAATGCTTTTTGGGATAGAAAATAGCATATGGTAGACCTACCATACGAAAATGACTTTTCTGATAAACAAATCCCAAAAAAAGCTAGACCTATCCAATTGAATTATGAACTAGAAACACATTGCAAAGCAGAAATCCAAGACCTAGAACAAAAAGGTCTAATAACAAAATCTAGGTCCCCCTGGAGTTGTGCAGCCTTCTATGTGAATAAACATTCTGAAATAGAAAGAGGTACACCTAGGTTAGTCATAAACTACAAACCTTTAAACAAAGCTTTAAAATGGATTCCTTACCCGATTCCAAATAAAAAAAGATCTTTTACAAAAATTACATTCTTCATTTATATTTTCAAAATTCGACATGAAATCAGGATTTTGGCAAATACAAATTGATCCAAAAGATCGGTATAAAACAACATCTACGGTCCTTTTTGGTCAATATGAGTGAATGGTAATGCCCTTTGGATTAAAGAATGCTCCTTCAGAATTCCAAAGAATTATGAACGAAATTTTTAATCCATTCTCAAAATTCTGCATTGTCTATATTGATGATGTTTTAATTTTTTCAGAAACCACTGAACAACATTTCAAGCATCTTAGAACATTCGTAATGATCACTAAGAAAAATGGAATGGTTGTTTCAAAATCCAAAGTTTCTCTTTTTCAAACAAAAATCCGTTTCTTAGGACATTATATCTCTCGGGGCACTATTACCCCTAATGAAAGGTCCCTATCTTTCACATATAAATTTCCTGACAAAATTCTTGACAAAACACAATTACAAAGATTTTTAGGATCTTT
>NC_021162.2:27840798-27904941 GCF_000331145.2 Cicer arietinum | reverse complement strand
AAAAAACAAGTTAAAGAAATACCTTGCTTGCATCTAGCTGACCCATCAGCCCAAAAAATTGTTGAAACAGATGCATCAGATATAGGGTATGGGGGTATTCTTAAACAAAAAACAAAAAACAAATAATGCATTGTATAATTTACATCAGCACACTGGAATGATTGTCAAAAGAATTACTCTACAATCAAAAAAGAAATTCTTTCAATTGTCATGTGCATTACAAAATTTCAAAGTGATTTACTCAATCAAAAAAATTTTACTTCGAATTGATTGTAAATCTGCAAAGGAAGTTTTACAAAAGGATGTTCAAAACATTGCATAAAAATAATTTTTTGCCAGATGGCAAGCAATCCTAAGTATTTTTTATTTTGAAATTGAATTTATTAAAGGAGATCAAAACTCAATTCCAGATTTTCTAACCAGAGAATTTCTTCAAACCAGGACTTAAGTGATGCCCAGAAAATCAAAAAGAATTGAGATCCAAAAGGACCAACCACTAGACAACTCAAGACCTATTTCATCGGCAAAACCCATCAGGTCTTGGGCGCAAGCCGTCGAAGAAAATAAAGAACAAAACCAAATCCAAAAATGGCTTGCCAGCCAACAAATACTTGGACCTAATAGATTCCAGGAAATCAAAAATTCAATTGAGGAAGACCTTCATCTCCAAAAAATTGCAAAGCTCCACAGGCTCCAAAAAGAGATTGAATATCTCTCACTGGAACTGCCGTCTTTACCGGGGCAAGAGAAGGGAGTATCTTCAAAAACCCCTTCTCAAAAAATTATTTCAAAACCCCCATAGGAGGGACCATCCTTTAAAATAATTTCAAAATCACAACAAGGAGAAATATCAAAAATTATTTTAAATGAATCTCAGATTACTTTGTTTAAACCAAAATTTGAGTATGTTGTTAAAACAAAATTTCAAAACATTTGGTCATTTCAAAAATCTTTTCAGAAGGCCGGTTTTTCAAACCTTGGGATTTATTAAAACCCCAGCCTTACTACAAATCTATTCTTGAATTGATGGGTTCTATAACAATACAGGACAACCCAAAAGAAGTCCCAGTGGCCTACTCGATCGAAAAATACACTAAATAATCCCACCTTCAGAATGGGGATCGAACCTTCATACCCCAAAACAATTCCCACTAGACTTCAAAACCACGATAAATCACTCTAGGACGTTCAATTACTGGGACTACCAACAAGCCTGGTATAATACTTTCCTCATCCAAAACCAAAAATTTGGTCATACTTGGCTATTTTTCTTTAACCTCACTATGAACCCTTCAAAAATCCCTCAATGGTTTGCCCATTGGTGGAAACATTATGGTTCAACCCCAAACATTCTTCATCCGGAAGTCCACGAAAGCTTCCAACTATACAAAACCAACTACAAACCTACAGACAGAGAACGCATTTTCCACCTTTTGATGCTTTTCTCTACAAAATTCTTCTTACCATGGGCTACAGCCTGGTATTTTGAAATAAATCAACAACAGGCGCAAACAATCCTCATTAGAAGATTCAAAACTAGATGGTTGACAAAATTTTCCATCCCTCCAAGTATTAAAAGGCAAGTCGTGTCCACATGGCTCCAAAAGCAAGGTTTGCAAAAACCACAAACAATGCAAACCCAATTCTTGGCTCAAAAATCATTTGCTCAAACACAATTGACAGCAGCTAAAACTGAAGAAGAATACTTTGAGATTATGGCTCAGCTTCTGAAAAGCAAGACCAACTCCTCAAATGTTTCCTCAGCAACTGCTTCAGAAACTTCCATGAACCTGGGAGATGATAATGAAGACGACTGTTTTTGTATCTTCACCCCTACAAAATAAAAACTTTGCCCCGATTATTTTTAGGCCCCAAAACAAAACAAAAAAGTCTACCATATCATGTAATGGGCCAAGCACATAATCGATTTCGGACTTAACCAAAAATAGTGTAATATATCATGTAACCAGTCTAGCCCATATTTGATTCCAGACTTAAAAGAAAAAAAATATTTTAGAAATATTCTCTTTTCTGAAAAGCAAAAGTAAAAATAAAAGTTATTTGTCACTTTCCAAAGTAGCACCAAAAGCAGAAGGAATCTGATCATTTCTTCCACTACAGAAAGCAGCACAAACAAGACTCTTTCCCTATATAAGGAAGGCTTCTCTTCGGTTCAAATCAGAGTTGGATACATCAAGAAACCATCTGTTAGAAATCTGGAGTGTCTCTAATATTTTTAAAATCTTGTAATTTTCTTTTCAGTTTTCAAAATCATAAACCATTGTAAGTATTTGTTATAATGTATTAATTATATTCCACTTTCCATTTTTATCAAATCCTTGTTTATATTCTGCAAAATAAATATGCTCTTCACTTGCAGCTGTTGGTGATCTTGTGCATCAGAAAAATTGTTCATTTATTATGAACTTTGCTTACTTCTAAGTTGTTTTCCAAATTGTTTTCCTGTTAACGAATTATCATATGCTTTATTCAAATTTGAATTGTTAGCTTGTTAGTTGCTTTCACAAAACATCCGTCTATTAAAACTATATATATATATATATATATATATATATATATATATATATATCACATGAAATGCAGGTAATAATATCTAGTTACAGTTTATTATTGACTACACCCAATTTTATATTATAATTAAAATAAACTAAACCCGTTATATGTGAAACCAAATTAGATTGTATGCCTTATTCTATTCTCACGGCAGTTATTCAAACAGTGAATTAGACTATATGTCTTATTGTGTTCTCACGGTAATTACCATAAATTTTATGTTGCTTTATTTTTTTTTCCTTATCAGCAATTCACACGGTAATCGGTATAAATTGTGGTTCTGTTATTAAACACTAATTGCTTACTTATCAGATATTTAAATTTAATCTCTACAAATTTTATGTTATTTGAAATTTAAATAATAATAATTTTATTATTATATTATTTAAAATAATTAAATAATAATTGAAGTCATTAGGATTTTACATTTAAAAAGTTGTGGGTGTATACGTATTGAATAAGAAAATAGGAGAAGAAAGTTCAATGATGAGACTAATAAGGGAGGTGACAGTCCTAAAAGATTTTTTTTGGAGTTTATGCCAATTCTATAAATTAAAATTTAATTTCAAAGTACTGCATAAAAATCTAAATAGATATTGAAATATACCTTATAGAGAAATATAAACAGTACCTTATAGAGAAATATAAATAGTACCGATGGATTTCTTCTATTTTTTTTTTTTGCTACGTGTGGGTGTCCTTATTATTTTAGAGGGTATGGGTAGCAGAAACTTTTGGGTTTTTTGTTTTCAATAATCCTTTTTTGAAAAAAAAAATTATCAATATATTCCCATTTCAAAAAAATATACTAAAATGCCCCTTTTTTATTCTTAGTTATAAGTCGCCATTTGGAATGGCTTTTCAAATGGCGACTTCCCAAAGGGTTTTTTTTTAAAAAATTTCAATTTTTTTAAAATTTTTAATGAAATAACATAAATATTATATATATAATTAATTAATATAATTGATAAAAATACATAAAAATAAATAAATAAAAATTTATAAATTACGATAAAATTTTAGTAAACCCAAGTTCCAAATGGGCATTTCTCAAAGGTTTTGTTTTTTTTTTTTTAAAAAAATATTTCAATTTTTATTGAAATAACAAAAGTAATATATATATATATATATATAATTCATAAAAATAGATAAATAGAAATTTTAAATTATGATAAAATTTTAGGAAGTCCAAGTTCCAAATGCCGATTACCCAAAAGTTTTAAAAAAAAAATTATTTCAGTTTTTTATATATATATATATAATTAATAGAAATTTTAAATTACGATAATTGACTAGAGCTGGCTGTGACATTTGGACAATGTTTTCGAGTACGGTCAGTTAATCGACATAGTCCACATTTTCTTGGTACTTTTTCTTTAACGTCCATTTCAGTTCTAGTACAGATACTATTTGGACGACCTTTTTTAATTCTCCGCATTTGAGGATTGTGATACAATATTTCACCTTCATATGTGGGCCAATATCCTTCATTAGGTATAGGTGGAAACTCTTCTTTGTAGAAGCACTAAATAGTTTTGACGAGCATAAGAACATGCAGCTATGACATGTGAACAAGGAACATCTATAGCCTGAAAATTTTCACAATCACACCATTTTCTTTGAAGGTTGACTTCAAAATGACCAATTGGCCGCACCTCTCTTGGGTTTACTATTTCATGCACCATCAAAGAATAATGATTTCGGTCGAATTGCATGACTTGGTGAGTATTAGATTTACCAACTTCACATTTAATCTTGTCCATGCAATCGTTTGTGTATACTCGACCAGAAGCTAATGATGTCTGATGTTGCTGTCCCCTTTATGCATATAAAACTCCCAATCTATAGTATGTTGATTGTACCAAAGCAGTGATTGGGAGATTGCGTGTACCTGTGAGCACTGCGTTGATTGACTCGGAAATGTTTTTTGTCATGTGTTCCCATCGTCGACCTTGAGAATAAGCCATAGTCCATTGTTCTGGGGGGATATTATCGATCCATCTTAAAGCCTCTGGATTTTCCATCTTAATTTCATTGCGGTAATATTTGAATGATAGCTAATTTAATGCATATCCTATTAGAAATTATGTAAAAATTATCAAATATGATAAAGTGATAAGTGGAAAATATACTAAGAAGAATTAGATCATTACCCACACAAACAAGAATTCTTTGAAGTTCCTTGTCCTTGAACTCTCTCATGAAATTTTGTGCAATGTGTCGGATGCAATACGCATGTGTTGACGGAGGATCATGACAACAATTATTTGGATTATTATAAGCACTTTTAATAGATTCGTGTCTATCTGAAATCAAACAAACGTCGACTTGAGGTGTTACATAGTGATCATAGCATTTGGGCACATGTTTTTAGCTTTTTAGTTTGGTATTTTAAAAGCTCTTTATTGATTAGATTAATATTTTTAGTTTGGTATAAACTTTGAGTCGAATTTGAATTATAATTTTATTATTTGCATTTTAATTGTATTATTTATATTTTGACTATTTCTCGCTCTGTAAGCCATAACTTAAGCTCTGGATATCGGATTGGCACATATGAGCAGGCGGTGGAAAGATAAACATCTGAGCTACAACTTTCGTGTTGGAAGAAAAGACCAATTATGAACTTTATTGAGCCGAATTTGCAAATTTCGTAATCTGGATATTTGTAATAATTTTAATTAGCGGGCCACTTGTTTTTAAACCCTAAAGTCTAATAACAAGTACTATATATTGGCAGTTTTGTTTCTTTTCTAAGACGGGAAAAATTAGGATTCAAATTTCTACAAGAAATAAACAGTTTTATTTTAATTTCATGGAAGGCTAATTTTATAAGATTAATCCACGAGTTCAGAGTTTCATCAACACCTTGAGATTCAGGTTACACTGTCTATTTCTATTCATGATTCTATTCTTGTTTATTTTATTATATTGATATTTTGATTGCTTAAATTAAATTTCAATAGGATTGATTAAATTTATTTGACAGAATTTGGTTTCAGTTTCTAATTTAATTGAATTATAATTTTGTGACGCTTGATCGTTTATTTTGATGATTGTGATGCTTAATTCAATCAAAGAAGCCAAATTCACATAGGATTGATTATGCTTGTTTGATCAATTTTATAGCCAAATAAGAATAGAATCACAAATTAGAAATTAAACTCATTGATAGAATATGTGATAGGTTTGAAACCCGAATAAGTGGATTAATTGTTTTGCTCATCCGTTAAAACAAAATCTAAAAAACACCCTTTTTAACTTCAATTATCAATTCGGTTATTATTACTATATCAGAAGTCCTTGGGAAACAACCCGTGTGGGACAGCGGATCAAATTGGTGTCGTTACCGGGGACTCTCTGCTAATAATATTAACCTTGTTTTTAGGCGACTGTCTCGGATTGCTCCAAAATTTCACCAGAAAATCAGAAACAAATCAAGGAACAGGAAATCGTATAAGTTCCTTATACGGAAACGACGGTCAAAATCCCAAATTCCTTCATTTAGACATTTGTTTCAATTTTTTTAAGTTTTCATATTCTTCAAAAATTCCAAAAAAATTTGTGTTGCCTTTATTTGGTTTTTAGAAATTTTTTGTGGTACTTTTATATTTTTTGGATTTTATTTGATACGGTTTTTTTTATTTTTCACTTCAATTTTAGCATTCAGGACATTGTTGGAATTTTTAGAATTGTTATTTTGTATTGCATTGTTATGATGATGCATGACTAGGGCTAGTTCTATGAATCTTCATTCTCTTGAACCTGAAATAGATAGGACATTTCATTTACGTCGTAGACTTAATAGAGCTGCTAGTGTTAACGAGTTAGAGTCAGATACTGAAATTGACAACTTGTTGCAAAATATGGCTGATGCGAATAATAGAACCTTAAGACAACTTGTTGCACCTAATGTCAATTATAATGCCATATGTATCACATATCCTGAAGTTACCGTACCATTTGAACTTAAATCTAGTTTAATACACTTTCTTCTAAGGTTTAATGGTCTTGCAGGTGAGGATCCCGACAGACACTTGAAGGAATTCCATGTTGTGTGTTCTACCATGAAGCCTCAAGGAGTCATAGAAGACCATATTAAGCTGAGAGCCTTCCTATTTTCACTCCAAGATACTGCCAAGGACTAGTTATACTACCTTCAACTAGGTTCTGTTACAAGTTGGAATGATCTCAAGATAATGTTTCTAAAAAAATTCTTCTTTGGCTCAAGAGCTGCTTCAATTAGAAAAGAAATATGTGGCATCAGGCAGATTGACAAGGAATCATTACATGAGTATTGGGAGAGATTCAAGAAATTAGTGTCAAGCTGTCCTCATCACCAAATTTCTGAACAATTACTGATCCAATATTTTTATGAAGGCTTGCTACCTATGGATAGAAGCATTTTGGATGCTGCTAGTGGGGGAGCACTTGTCGATAAGACCCCAGAAGCGGCAAGGGCTTTGATTGAGAACATGTCCATTAATTCTCAGCAGTTTACAACTAGAAACAATTCAACAGTGTTGACAAAGGGTGTGAATGAAATTCAAGCTTCTTCCCACAAGAATTTAGAAGGAAAACTTGATGAGCTTACATCTTTAGTAAAAAAAATTGGCAATAGGTAAAACCCAAGCAGTGGTATGTGGTATTTGCATTTCTCCAGAGCACCCTTCAGATTCATGTCCTACATTGCAAGAAGATCCAATTGCTGATGCTCCTCAAGCATATGAAGCAAATATATACAATCCTCAAGCCAACTATGATTTATCATCTAACATGTACAATCCTGTTGGAGAAACCATCCCAACCTGAGATGGGGGAATTCATCTGCACAACAACAACCTAGGCAGCAACAGCAAAATATTCCTACACAACAAAACGATGCACCTTCATTAGAGGACCTCGTTAAATAGATGGCTGTCCAGAATCTCCAATTTCAACAAAGAACAGATTCCACCATTCAAAATTTGGAAATAAAGTTTGGTTAGCTAGCCACTTCAATCAATCAATTACATGCTCAGGGGTCAAACCAATTGCCTGCACAGTCAGTAGTAAATCCAAATGCATCCAATGTTAGTGCATTTACATTGAGGTCTGGGAAAGCTGTTGAAATACCAAAGGTACGTGAAACTGTAGTGAAAAATAATAAGGTTGCTGAGGACACTTTGATACCTAAAACTGTTGATGTTGATTAAAATATACCATTTCCTTTTCTTCAAAGGGAAGTGAAGACTAAGAAAATGGACGAGGCAGATAAGGACAAGGAGATCTTGGATACATTTAGGTAGGTGGAAGTGAATATTCCCCTCCTTATAGCAATTAAACAGATTGAAACTGTTGATACTATAAGGATGTAATTGCATTAACATGGGAGCAAGGTTGCTCTTGATACTATAAGGATGTAAATGTCAACAGCAAAACAATGCACCTTCATTAGACGACCTCGTTAAGCAGATGGTTGTCCAGAATCTCCAATTTCAACAAAGAACAGATTCCACCATTCAAAATTTGGAAATAAAGTTTGGTTAGCTAGCCACTTCAATCAATCAATTACATGCTCAGGGGTCAAACCAATTGCCTGCACAGTCAGTAGTAAATCCAAATGCATCCAATGTTAGTGCATTTACATTGAGGTCTGGGAAAGCTGTTGAAATACCAAAGGTACCTGAAACTGTAGTGAAAAATAACAAGGTTGTTGAGGATACTTTGATATATGAAACTGTTGATGTTGAGTAAAATATACCACTTCCTTTTCCTCAAAGGGCAGTGAAGACTAAGAAAATGGACGAGGTAGACAGGGACAACGAGATCCTGGATACATTTAGGAAGGTGGAAGTGAACATTCCCCTCCTTGAAGCAATTAAACAGATTCCAAGATATGCAAAATTTCTAAAAGATTTGTGCACACACAAGAGAAGGTTAAAAGGTGATGAAAGAGTAAACATGGGGTGAAATGTTTCCGCCCTCATTCAGCCGATGCCTCAGAAATGCAAAGATCCAGGAACTTTTTCCATTCCATGTACCATAGGCAATAGTCAATTTGAAAATGTTATGTTAGATTTAGGAGCTTCCATTAATGTTATGCCTACATCTATTTTTAACTCTCTTGCTCTTGGACCTTTACAGAGTATATGTGTTACCATTCAATTGGCGAACAGGAGCAATGCTCGTCCCGCTGGACTTGTGGAGGATGTACTTGTTCGAGTTAATGAATTGATATTTCTTGCAGATTTTTACATTCTAGACATGGAGGGAGAGAATAAGTCCAACAGGGCGCCTATCATCTTAGGCAGACCATTCTTGAAAACTGCTAGAACAAAAATTGATGTGCATGCTGGAACTCTATCCATAGAATTTGGTGATAGCATTATAAAATTTAACATCTTTGATGCTATGAAACACCCCATGGAAGAGCATTCTATTTTTCAAATTGAATTGCTTGTTGATTTGGTTGATGACACTTACCCCACTATATTTTCTGCTGATTTTCCTTCATTTTCTGGTTTTGATGATACTTATACTTGTATATTCTGTATAGATACTCAATTGTGCTATGTGTGTGCTGAGATCGAAGCTGCCTTGCAGGTTGGTCATTGTGCTGATATTGATATTTCTACTAACATAATTGATTTTGCATACATAGCTTCGGCCACTAGTGTTGTACCTTCCATTGAACAACCACCGACTATAGAGCTTAAACCATTTCCTGAAAATTTGAAATATGCATATTTAGAAGGAAGTGGCAAGTTACCTGTGATTATTTCAGCCAAACTTGACGACGAACAGGAAGATGAGCTGTTGCAGATTTTGAGAAAACACATGAAGGCAATCGGATGGACCTTGGCTGATATTCCTGGTATTAGCTCATCCATGTGTATGCATAGGATACTACTGGAGGACGGGGTAAAATCAGTTAGGCAGCCCCAAAGGCGACTTAACCCATTAATTTTGGATGTTGTAAAAAAAGAAGTGACCAAGCTCTTGCAAGCAGGCATTATATACCCCATCTCTGATAGTCAATGGGTGACCCCATGCAGAACAGTTGGAGGATATGCATCGATTACAGGAGACTAAACTAGACAACTAGAAAGGATCATTTTTCTTTGTCATTCATTGATCAGATGCTTGAACGGTTGGCTGATAAGTCACATTATTATTTTCTTGATGGTTTTTCTGGTTATTTTTAGATCCATATTGCACTAGAGGACCAAGAAAATACCATGTTCACTTATCCTTTTGGCACATTTGCCTACAGGAGGATGCCCTTTGGCCTATGCAATGCTCCTGGCACTTTCCAACGCTGCATGATTAGTATTTTCTCTGACTTGATAGAAAATTATATTGAAGTTTTCATGGATGATTTTACTGTGTATGGTTCCTCATTTGATGCATGCTTGAACAATTTAGATAGAGTTTTGCATAGATGTATTGAAACTAACCTTGTGTTGATTTATGAAAAATATCATTTTATGGTTGAACAAGGCATAGTTTTGGGACATGTGATCTCTATAAATGGGATAGAAGTGGATCCTGCCAAGATTGATGTGATTTCAAATTTGTCTTACCCACCTTGCATTCACGAGATTCGTTCTTTTCTTGGCCATGCAGGTTTTTACAGACGCTTTATCAAGGATTTCAGCAAGATAGCTCTTCCGCTGTCAAATTTGTTGGAAGGCGTTTGATTTCTTAAAGGCAGCACCGATCTCTACTCCCATAATTCAGCAACCCAATTGGACCCTCCCTTTTGAGATTATGTGTGATGCATCTGACTATGCCGTGGGAGCAGTCCTTGCACAAAGGGTTGGTAAGGCTGCCCATGTTATTTATTATGCTTATAGGACGTTAGATTCTGCACAGGCTAACTATACTACCACTGAAAAGGAACTTTTATCTATTGTTTTTGCACTTGATAAGTTTAGATCATATCTGTTAGGTTCGAATGTAGTTGTTTTTACTGACCATGCAGCTTTAAAGTTCTTGTTGAAGAAACCAAAAGCAAAACCGAGATTGATCTGATGGATGTTGTTACTCCAAGAATTTGATTTAGAGATTAAAGATAAGAGTTGAGCTGAAAATTTGGTAGCAGATCATTTAAGCAGAATAGAAATGGATGAAGACCCCACCCCCATTCAAGATGACTTCCCTGATGAGCAACTTCTACAGTTGCGTGAGGTAACTCCTTGGTTTGCTGATTTAGTTAATTATCTAGTTGCTGGAGTCTTTCCTGCAGATGCATCCTGAACACAAATACACAAACTTAAAAGTGATTCCAAATACTATGTGTGGGATGGTCCATATATGTGGAAATTTTGTAGTGACCAGGTGATTAGGCGATGTGTTTCCCACCATGAGGCTCAATCCATTCTTCATTTTTGTCATGCCTCTCAAATTGGAGGACATTTTGGTCCTCAACGAACAGCAAGAAAAGTCTTAGCCTCTGGTTTCTTTTGGCCCACTTTGTTTAAAGATGCTTTTGAGACTTACAAAACTTGTGAACAGTGCCAAATAGCAGGAACAACAATCACTCGTAGGAGTGAGATGCCTCAAAAACCTATGCTTTTCGATAAAGTATTTGGTGTGTGGGGCATTGACTTTATGGGCCATTTTCCTGTATCTTTTGGTTATGTTTATATTTTACTAGCTGTTGATTATGTTACGAAGTGGGTGGAAGCAATACCCACTAGGACTAATGATTCTAAAGTTCTTGCAGGTTTTATCAGATCAAATATTTTCTGCAGGTCTGGAATACCCCGAGCCATCATAATTGATCAAGGCACTCATTTTTGCAACCGCACCATGGACGTTTTGCTTCGGAAGTATGGGATTGTGCATAGAGTTTCTACACCTTATCATCCCTAGACTAATGGGCAAGCTGGAGTCTCAAATAGGGAAATCAAACAGATCTTAGAAAAGATGGGGCAGCCAAACAGGAAAGGTTGGAGCCACCGACTTGAAGAAGCTCTTTGGGCTCATAGAACAACCTACAAAACACCAATAGGAATGTCCCCTTATCGACTTATGTTTGGTAAGACATGCCACCTCCAAGTAGAAATAGAGCACCGTGCTTATTGGGCGGTCAAGAGTTGTAACCTTGAGATGGAGAAAGCAGGTTTGGAGAGAAAGCTTCAATTGCAACAACTTGAAGAACTTAGACTTGAAACTTACGAGAACTCTCACATCTATAAGGAGAAAACTAAGTACTTTCATGATAAGATGATTTCTAGGAAGAAATTTTCCATTGGCCAAAAAGTTTTATTGTTCAACTCCCGTTTAAAAATTATGGCTGGGAAACTCCGATCGAAGTGGATTGGCCCTTTTGTTGTTACTAACATTTTTTCTCATGGTGCAGTGGAAATAAAAAGTGAAAACACTGAAAAAATGTTCAAAGTAAATGGACAACGCCTCAAGCTATTCCATGAGAGCTTTGTGCTTGAAGATTCTACCATAGAAGAACTCTCCTTGGAAAAGCCCACCTACACTGAAGTTTAAACAATGAGCTCCATTTCCTTACTCTTATTTTATACTTGTTACTTTCATTGAGGACAATGTGTAATTTAAGTGTGGGGGTATTATTTAGGATTCTATTTGTTATGATTTTAATTATTATAATTTCAAAAATAATAAAAATAAATAAATAAATAAATAAAATAAATAAAAAATGGACATTGCATTGCATGTTTTTCATCAAATTTTATGGTTGTAAATGTTGAAAGTTTGTTTAGATTGACATGATTAGATAGTATTTTTGCATTCTTGGTAAAATAAATTGGATTAAAATGCTAAATTATGTATCATTTGTGATAAGTCATTAACCTTTGTGAGATTTTTGAGCTTTATTATGAATGGAATACATTTTCCATCCTTTTTTTTTTCTTGTGTGTTATCTCACTCGTGATTGCTAGTTACGCCAGAACTTGACTTGACTCTTGTGCGCATGCATATATTGAAATGATCTAGGCATTTTTTTCTAATTAAGCTACCAGTCAAATAAGCGTACCCTACAATTATCGATTTGTTTAAGCCCCTTTGAGCCTAATTAACCTTTTTTTTTTGTTATATAGCTCATTACAAGCCTAAAAGTGAAAAACAATGAACTGCCTCAATCTTGGGGGATAAAGGAGTTTTTCCTTACATAAGTGTAGGGGTGCTCAACTTGTTTGTTTAAATTTGAGAGTGATGAAAAAAAAGAAGAAAAAAAAAGAAAGAAAAAAAAATATAAAAATGGTTGTGTTATGAACAAAGAGAGTATGAAAATAAAAGTTGAGTTACTTAATGTGGTTTTTCTCTCTTCACCATTACTCCTTTACTCTCTTTGATTTTCAGCCCTAGTCTCCTTAGGATTATATCACCCTTACCTTGACCACGTTACAACCTAAATAAAGACCTTTTGATCATTATTTGCGTGTATTTCAAATATAGATTATAGAGGCTTGTCAAGCCTATGGTAGTGCTGAAGTAGCAATGTCGATTTACAAGGAAGGGGGATTTACAATGTCGACTAAAGCCAATATTTCAGAATAAAAATAATCCAGCCATTGATTTAAAAACTACTTTTTGACTTATCTGTTAAAGCTTTAAATCAGTTTTGTCTTCTAGTTAAAAAGTCTTTGAAGTTTCTTCCTTGATCTTGAATGGTACAGTTTCGATCTTGAGTCTTGAATATAGCCATTTGAGTTTGGAGAAGAGTTATAAGCCATTGCAGAAGAGAAGACAATGCTGCTGGAGTTATGCAGAAAACGAAGATTGATTATCAATCTGGATCTGTCAATTTGATCTTTCTGGAGATTTGATGATCAATCTGGAGTTCTTGTTTTGATCATTCTGGATGTCCTTTGTAATGTCTTATCATATATCAAGGTTGATCAAACTTTCTTGACAGTTTGATTTTCGAGTTACAAACTGTTCCTATTTTTTGCTGTTTATTTGAGTCCTTTTATTTTAGTGATCAGATGACCTTTTTGATCTGGGATGAATCCTACTTGTTCCTTGCCATGTACTGATTATATTTGAATGAAATTTCGAGGCAGAATCTTTGTTAAAGAGGTGGAGAATGATTGATCAATATGATGTGATGAACATTCTTGAAACTGGAGATCATTCTCTGTTTTTATGCAAAATGTTCTTATTGATGTCTTTTCTACTTTGCTTTGATTCTGTTCTTAAATAAATTCACTCAAAAGCACAAGTTAAATTAACATAACATTTTAGAATCATAATTAACTTTCTTAATTAACATTTGTTTATTTTCATCAAAACTTTAAATATGGAGTTTGTCTCAACAATCTCCCTTTTTTTTATGATGACAAACATGTTAATTTAGATTTTAATTCTGATTCTTATATCAAGTGTTTAAATAGCTAAAAAGCTCCCCCTCAATTTATGCAGTTTTTAAATTGACTGAATTTAAAAAAAAAACACTATATGCAATAAACTGATTTTTCATTTGATTGAGAACAAAATTACATAACTATGAGCAGAATTACATACTTAGTCTTTTTACTACATATTAAAAGCTAACTTAATTATCCCCCTTTGTCATTCAAAAAGGTAACAGAAAAGCAACTAAGAAGCTAAGGAGGGAGAGGATCCTTCTGAAGAGGAGGATTTCCCTGGTGGAGGAACTTGAGGAGGAGGAGGAACTGGATGAGGTGGAGGAGGTGGAACTCCCAGCTTGGGAGCAAGTTGCTCTATGAGCCAAGTTCTCAATAGAGTGATTTCCTGATCTTGCTGAAGCTGTCTAGCCATAATGACATGCAGTGCAGCCGTGATATCTGAATTGGAAGGTTCAGACTGGCGAGGAGTAGTGTGAAGATGAGTTGTTGGCTGAGTGGTAGTGGCAACAACTGTATTGGGAGACACAGAAATAGATGGAAGAGTGCCAACTGATGTGGACATTGATGGTAGAGATGCTGGTGGGGTAGACAGATTTGTAGATTGGGCAGCATGTTCTGGGAAGTTCAAAAACTGACTAATGCTAAAAACAGAGGAGCTGGTTTTTTGTGGAGAAATAAAGAGTGGTGACATGGTGCTCGTGTTTTGAGCAGTTAGAAAAGTCCCAAAATTCTGAAGTGGGGAACGAAGAAGTTGATTGAAGGAGATGAAGTCAGTTGAAGCAATGGTGGATGAAGTAGGGAGAAAAGTTGAATAATTCGGGTTTTTAGGTGGAGAACGTTCTTGAAGAGATGAAGAACGTTCTTGAGCAGGTTTAGGAACTACTTCTGGTGAGTGATCAGATGAGGAGGGTGAAAAAGGAACGGGAATGAGAATAGGTCGGGTTCGAGCTGATCTCTTTCTTTTGAGAAAGGAGGGAGAGAAAGATGTGGTGGATGAAGGTGGGGCAGAAGAGGGCTTTTTCATATGAGAGAGATTTTTGGTGGAGAATTTGGAGAGTTTGATCATAGATTTTTTCAGAAGAAAGGGAGACTCCATAATACCTGAAGACTTTAGTCAATACCATTCCATAAGGTACAATATTCTTCTATTAGTCTTTGGTTGCTGCACAGATCATGTGTTGAAGAATCACATGAGACAAGTTCAAACGTTTGCAGTTTAGAAGATGGTGGATGAGCAGCGCGTCATTGTCAGAGACATACTCATGACTTCCATAGTGAGGAATGAGAGTATGCTGACACATACTATTGAATACTTTAGGAAGGGGCTTGAGGTATGTTGACAGGTAGTGGGTTGAGTCTTCTTGAAACAAATCAGAGAGTACTTCAGTCTTTCGAAGATTCAAGGCTGAGTACCAGTTGTTACCAAACACAGATGGGCCTTCTGTGGGCAACTGAAGGATTGAAGCCAGAATGTCTGGAGTTAGTTTGATCTCAACTCCCTTAATCATGGAGATGATAAGGGATTTGTCAGCAAATGTCTTTGCATTGCAATAAAATGCTCGGACAACATCTGGATAGTAGCATTCAGATGTTTGCAGGAACGAGGTCCATCCAAGAGCATCTGTATGATGTTGGACAGCATTACCGTCAATGATGAGGTTGTCAAAAATGAAGACTCGTCCAATCCCAACTAGGCGTTGAGCCCATTTTCTTTTGAAGAGTTTGGTTTTGCTGGAGGGAATCAAAGGTGGAGTATTTTGTTTGGATTTTTAGGTGGTGGGGATGGTTCAGATTCAGGCGAGGTGGTGGTAGAGGAACGTTTTGGAGTGGGAGAACGTTTGGCGTGTGTTGATGGGGAAGGTGGTGGATGAGGAGTGGATTCTGGAGGAGAGACTGTGCGAGCAGGGGAACATTCTTGATTTGGAGAACGTTCTTGTGATGGAGGAGAAAAGAGAGTTTGAATAGGAGAACGTTCCAGAATTGGAGAACGTTCTTGAGGTTGGGGTGGGGAAGATTGTGGAGAATGTCCTAGAGAGGCGGGTTGACAGTGTTTGAGGTTTTGTTTTGGAGCAAGGGTTTTTATCCTTTGAGGGTTTGGAAGTTTCTTTCCAGCAAGGAACTGTGCAATTGTCATGGCAGATTTTGTTTTCATGGGTTTTGTTTGTGGTTTGGATTGATAAGGGGGTTCATTTTGTTTAGTAAGAGGGGAGACAATTTCGTTTATCAATCTCCGTTTTTGGGTTGGGGGAGTTGACTGTGAGGGTTCAGAGGAGAAAGCTGATTTTGATGGTGTGGTAGGTTTGGTGTTTGTTGGTGTCCTTGCTTGTTGAGTTTTTGTGGGCGCCTTTTCTGATGATGGAGGGCAAGAATCAGAGGAGTCATCAGTCTCAGAATCTGAGATGACGAAGTAATGTGGTTTTAGGTTTGATGGTTTTGAGGTTCCAATTCCAGATTGAACCATCATTGATCGTCATTGAGGAA
Organism: Cicer arietinum; assembly: GCF_000331145.2. Classification (NCBI taxonomy): domain Eukaryota; kingdom Viridiplantae; phylum Streptophyta; class Magnoliopsida; order Fabales; family Fabaceae; genus Cicer; species Cicer arietinum. The sequence goes on along the minus strand of NC_021162.2, from coordinate 27,888,553 downwards.
TGGTTTGGTTTTGCAAATGTGGAGGGACTTGAGCAAGGTTTGGTGTAGGTCGCGTGTATAGTGGTGGAAGAATAGTGGACAGATGATTGGGATTGAAGATTTCTTGGTTGTTGTCAGAAGAAGTTGAATTAGAGGGAGTCTGTGGTGGTGTTGGTCGCTGTGGTGGAGAAGGTGAACGTTCCACAGAATCAGATGAAGGGGATGAAGGTGGTGTGCAGGGAGAAGTATTTTTGCGTGCAGATTGTTTGGTTCGCGCCATTTTTGTCTGTTGAGTTTAGAGTGAGGAAGATGAAGGAGAAGGTTGGTATTTAGATACAGATTTTGTGGAAAAAGAAGGTTGAAAAAGAAACTACTTTTTCTGACTTGAGAAGAGGAAAAGAAAATAATGATTATTTTCTGACTAGTTGTTGTCAACCTAGGGAAGGAGGAGAGGAATTTTGGGAGCTATAAAGTGTGTGTCAGTACTCTATCTTCAGACAGAGACACATGTATTAAATGTCAAGTTTTTCCTTTTTGGTTTTGAGAGAGAAGGTGATGACTCAGAGAGAGAATGTTGGTTTTTTTAGAACGGAGAATGATGCTCGCGAAAAGGAGGCTGATAAACGTTCTCCGTTTTCTGCATAAGCAGAATTTATCTAGAACTTTCTGGATTTTTCATGACTTTTAATTTTTCTTTGATCAAATTGAAGCTATCTTCGACAAGAGGCTTTGTAAAAGTATCAGCAAGTTGATTTTGAGTATCAACGAAGATTAATTCAATATCCTTCTTATTGACATGATCACGAATAAAATAATGTTTTATTTCAATATGTTTTGATCTAGAATGTTGAATGGGATTCTTAGACAAATTTATCGCACTCGTATTATCACAATAAATAGGAATACTGGAATAACTTACAGAGTAGTCTTGGAGTTGATTTTTAATCCACAAAACCTATGAGCAACAGTTTGCTGCTGAAACATATTCGGCCTATGTTGTTGACAAGGCTATTGTGTTTTGTTTTCTGCAAGACCAGCTGATTAATGCTTCGCCTAAGAATTGACATGCTCCACTCGTGCTTTTTCTTTCAATTTTATCTCCGGCATAATCAGCATCACAGTAAGCTATAAGATCAAAATGTGAACCTTTTCTATAACAAAGACCAAGATTAGTGGTTCCAACAAGATATCTAAATATGTGTTTTACTGCTGTTAAATGGGATTCTTTTGGTGTTGATTAGAATCGAGCACATAATCCCACTGCAAACATTATATCAGGCCTACTGGCAGTTAAATAAAGCAGAGAGTCGATCATTCCTCGATACTCTTTCTCAGAAATAGCATTGCCATTTTCATCATTTTCCAAAGAAGAAGATGGATGCATAGGAGTGGTCATGATTTTTGATTCATTCATTTTGTATTTAACCAACAGATCTTTGATGCACTTTTCTTGACAAATAAAAATGTCATTTTCATATTGTTTAATTTGTAAGCCAAGAAAGTACCTTAATTCTCTCATCATGCTCATTTCAAATTCACTTTGCATAAGTTTTGAAAAGCTTTCACACATTTTTTCATTTGTTGATCCAAAAATGATATCATCAACATATACTTGAACGATGAGTAAATCGTTTCCTTCTGTTTTCTTAAATAGTGTGGTATCGATTTTTCCTCTTAGGAAATCATTTTTAATTAGGAATGAACTCAGTCGTTCATACCAGGCCCTTGGTGCTTGTTTTAAGCCATATAGAGCTTTGGTAAGTTTAAAAACATGATTTGGTTTTGATTGACTTTCAAAACCTGGGGGCTGTTTTACATACATTTGTTCATTTAAGAATCCATTTAAAAAAGCACTTTTAACATCCATTTGAAATAATTCGATAAGTTTATGAGATGCATATGCAAGAAGTATTCGAATAGCTTCTAACCTTGCAACTAGAGCAAATGTTTCATCATAATCTTGCTTTGTTTCTAATAACCTTACCTTCTTCATCTAGTTTGTTTCTGAACACCCATCGTGTACCAATGATTTTTTATCTAATGGATCAGGTACCAGAGTCCAAACTTCATTTTTCTCAAACTGCAGTAGTTCTTCCTTCATGGCATTTATCCAAGATTGATCAATAATTGCTTCCTTGATTGATTTTGGTTCGATCTGAGATATCATTGCCATATTGTTTTCATCATTCTTGAATGATTTTCTGGTTCTAATCCCATCAGTTGTGTCACCAATGATCTGGGTTTGAGGATGATCTTCAATCGTTTTCCAGCTTTTTGGTGGAGAATGAAACGGAGATTGTTTATCAATCTCTGTTTTCTGCAAATTGTTTTGCTGTTGTGTTTCGATTGGAGTTTCTTCTTCCTCATCCTTTTTACTTATATCTAAGTCATCAAACTCGTCAAATAATATGTGCATACTTATTTCAACAACATTTGTTCTTAAATTAAACACTCTATAACCTTTAGAATTGGTTGAGTATCCAAGAAAGATTGCTTTATCAGATTTTGCATCAAATTTTCCAATGAGATCTTTGTTGTTTAAAGTGTAACAGTAACACCCAAAGATGTGAAAATAAGAGATGTTTGGTTTTTTATTTTTCCAGATTTCATATGGGGTTTAGTTGATGATCTTTCTGATAGATACACGGTTTAGAATATAGCAAGATGTGTTTATAGCTTCAGCCCAAAAATATCTTTCAACATTTGATTCTTCTAAAATAGTTCTTGCCATTTCTTGTAGTGTTCTATTTTTTCGTTCAACAACTCCATTTTGTTGTGGAGTTCTTGCACGTGAGAGATTATGAGAAATGCCAAGTTCATCAAAAAAAAGTTTTAAATGAAGCATTTATGAATTCTCCTCCATGATCACTTCTTACAGAAATGATACTTGATTCTTTTTCATTTTGAACCTTTTTACATAATGTTTTGAATGCTTCAAAAGCATCATCTTTTTGTTTCAAAAACAGTACCCATGTAAATCTTGAAAAATCATCAACAATAACAAAACCATATTTCATTCCTCCTAGACTTGTTGTTTTGACTAGCCCAAATAAATCAATGTGAAGCAGTTCAAGAGTTCTATTTGTTGTTACAAAATCTTTTGAGTGGAAGCTACTTTTGACTTGTTTTCCTTTTGCACAAGCTTCGCATATTTTATCTTTTTCAAAGTTGAATTTTGGTAATCCTCTAACAAGATCTAGTTTAGAGATCTTTGAAATGGTTTTCATACTGATATGCCCAGCCCTTTTATGCCAAATCCATTTATCTTTATTGATTGATATGAAGCATGATTCATCAGGTAGTTCTTCAAGATATAAAAATATAAATTTTTCTTTTGATTTCCAGAAAAAAAGAATTTCTCCCGTTTTTATTTTTCTGATTTCACATACCTTTGGTTTTAAAATGACTTCACATCCATTGTCACATAGCTGACTTATACTTAACAGATTGTGTTTTAAACCTTCCACATATTGAACATCATTTATTTGAGCAGAGTTTGTCTTACCAATGGTTCCATTACCTTTAATCTGAGCTTGATTGTCACTTCCAAAAGTGACTGATCCTCCATCCTTCTTGGTGAATGTTATGAAGCAGTTTTTATCTCTTGTCATGTGTCTTGAGCAGCCATTGTCCAAGAACCAATGCTTTCTCTTTATATTTGGAAAACCAACCTGCATATGATATTATTTCAGCCTTAGGTACCCACTTTGTCTTGGGTCCGGTAGAGTTAGTTTTAACATTTCCTTTTTCTTTGAAATGATGTATCATTCCTTTATTCTTGAAATTTGCTGAGTTTTTAGTTGTTGATTTTGAAATAGGTTTAACAATCTGTTTTTCAAAAGATTTAAACTTTGGTTTGAAAGAGTTTCCAGATCGTTCAACTTGTGTTTTCGAACTTTCTCCGTTTAGAAAACATTCTGGAGATTGTTCTCTTTTTTGCAGTTTTTTTACAATTGTTTTTACAGAATGATTTCCTCTTTCAATTTCCTTTTTCTTTTCAATATTTTAATCTCTTTTTCTAAAATAGCAAGCAAATTCTAGATGTCCAAGTTTTTTACAATATGAGCATCTAGTTTTGCATTTTTCTTCCTTTCTTTCTGGGACAAAGAAATTTTCATATAGCTTGATTTTTTGGGTTTGATTGAAACCAAGACCAGCTTTATCAAAGATTCCTATTTGAGATCCCATGATGTTATGAAAATTTTCAGTGGCTTTAATGAAATTTAATAAATCTGTTTTGAGAAGTTCGTTTTCATTTTTCAGTTGAACGTTCTCTGTTTGTAGTGCAGAACGTTCTTGACTTTCTTGATTTTCAAAAATTTGTTTTTCTGTTTCTTTCAATTCTTGAATGATCTTTTTTATGTTATTTTTAGCCTGACTTTCTTCTTTTTCTTCTTTTTCTTTATAAAATTGTTCTTTTAAGGAATTGCATTTTTGAATAAGAAGATTTGAGTCATTTAACAAGTTATCAAATTTTTTCTCCATTTGTTCACATAAATGACAAGGTTCAGAACTCATTACCTTTTCTTCCTCTATTTTTGCCATTAAGCATATGTTGGCTTATTCTTCTTCTTCTTCAGTTTCTGATTCTTCTGAATAATCCCATGTTGCCATCATTGATTTCCTTTTGAAAGGAAATCGTTTTGGTGGATTTCTGTTTGAAGGACATTATGCTTTGTAATGTCCTAATTTGTTGCATCCAAAGCATGTGACTTGACTTTTGTCAACCTCTGTTTTGGGATTTTTGTTTTGAAATCCCTTTTTGATTTGATCTCTTCTTCTCATCATTCTCTGTATTCTTCTGGTGAGAAGAGCAATTTCACCAGCATCTTCTTCTTCATTTTCTTATGGTTCTTCCTCTAATTGTGCTGAGATTTTTTCTTGAGAAACTTTTAGTGCTATTGCCTTTCCTTTCTTGATTGGTTTGTCTTCTTGTAACAATACTTCATGTGCTCTTAATGTTCCAATTAATTCTTCCAAAGTCAGTGATTCAAGATTCTTGGCTTGACTTATGGTCTGTTACCATTGGTCTCGATATAATTGGAAGACACCTCATGATCTTTTTTACTCTTTCTTGTAATGTGTAAGCTTTGCCAAGGGAACTCATTTCGTTTACTATTGTAGTAAATCTTGAATACATTTCATCAATAGTTTCTCCTTCTTGCATTTCGAACAATTCGAATTTCCTTATGCCAATGTTTGTTCTTGTTTCTTTGACATGGCTTTTTCCTTCATGATGGGTTTGTAGTGTATCCCAAACTTCTTTGCAGTTGTGCATTCATCTACCCTTTCACTTTCTTCTCTGCTTAAAGCACATGATAGGAATAACTGAGCTTTAGAATTTAAAAGTACCTTAGCTTTATCATCGGTTGTCCAGTCTGTTTCTTTCTTTATGGCAGAGTTTGAGTCGTCTTGATCAACTCTTGGTGTGAAGTCTCCATGTAACACCCCGTTTTTCAAAGCGAGGGTATATTTTTTTTTTTTTCAAAAGTAATTAAACTAAAACAGAGGAATAAATAAAGAAATGCCTTTGGATAAATAATTGAGTCATTATAATTTACAGGCAGCGGAAAAGTTACTCCAATTATAAATCCAAACCATTTACCCAACAACAAATGGTACATGTAACCCATCGAAAATAACATGTCAAGCTGACAATATTAGTATAGGTACAGTCTTCCATTTTAAAATAAATGCAATACAAAAGAAAGACATCTGTTCCCTCTGTGACAACCTAGTCTGATCATTTTACAAAACAACTAAACACCCTGACTGATCTCCACGCGCCCCGTGAGATCCCCCTATCGTAGCTGCAGTCAAGCGTTCTCATCTCCATTTCCGTCCGTAGGGTACGAACCGGTAAGATCGTCCTGACTCTCATCTGAGGGCAAAGCACGATTTACTAAAATGTAAATCGCAAACGTACAACCTATCACGGGTCCGTACAGTTTACCAAGGTGTCACCTATCACGGGTCAACACGATTTACTAAAAGAAAAAGCGGGAATCGTAAATGTACCGCCTATCACAGACCAGTACTGTTTACCTAGGTGCCACCTATCACGGGTCAGCACGATTTACTAAAATGCGTAAATCATAAACGTACCACCTATCACGGGTCAGTACAGTTACCATGGTGTCACCTATCACGGGTCAACTCGATTTTCTAAATAGTAACTCGTAAACGTACCACCTATCACGGGTCAGTACAGTTTACCGAGGTGTCACCTATCACGGGTCAACACGATTTACTAAAAGAAAAAGCGGGAATCGTAAACGTACCGCCTATCACAGACCAGTACTGTTTACCTAGGTGCCACCTATCACGGGTCAGCACAATTCACCAAAAATGTAAATCGTAAATGTACCACCTATCACGGGTCAGTACAGTTTACCATGGTGTCACCTATCACGGGTCAACTCGATTTTCTAAATAGTAACTCGTAAACGTACCACCTATCACGGGTCAGTACAGTTTACCAAGGTGTCACCTATCACGGGTCAACACGAATTACTAAATAGTAAATCGTAAACGTACAACCTATCACGGGTCAATACAGTTTACCAAGGTGTCACCTATCACGGGTCAACACGAATTACTAAATAGTAAATCGTAAACGTACAACCTATCACGGGTCAATACAGTTTACCAAGGTGTCACCTATCACGGGTCGACACAATTTACCAAATGAAATGCATGAGCATACACAGACTCCATTCACAACAATCGTTAAGCAAATGCAGATATTAAAAGATTCCCCATTTTTAATACCCATTTAACTTAAACGACTTTCAAACAACATTAATTAAATAAGTCATTAAGAGATTCCCCGTTCTTAATACCGATTTAACTTAATGATTTTCAAAACAAAACGTTAAGCAAACAGTCATATTAAGAGATTCCCCATTCTTAATACTCATTTACCGAAACGATTTTCAAAAACGATAGTTAAGTAACCGAGACATTAAGAGATTCCCCATTCTCAACGCCCAGTTAACTTAAGCATTTTCCTCAAATACACATTAAGTAAACCGAGGTATTAAAAGATTCCCCATTTTTAATACTCGTTTAACTCTAATGGTTTTCAAATTCCACAGAAACAAATTCAAACATACTTTCACATTCAAACCATAATTCACAACAACCACACCAATTAACAAACATCAAGTACGAACACACCAAATACAACGAACACAAATCACGCAACATAACACCCAGATACATCAAATTTCATTTACTCATAATCATACACAATGACATTCAAATTCATTTACCACGAAACATTCATCATTATAAACAAAACCTAACTCTAAGGTTTTTACCCATAACGCACTAGTTTCGTTTTTCCCCAAATCGATACATTTAACCCTAACAAATTCCTTCCCACACAACTACAGATAAGTCCCTAATGCAAGCTAGAAGTTTGGAAGGAGCCCTTACCTCAACGTTAGCTTTAACGTGCGTTTCCGGTACCGCGAGTAATTCCGATAAAATCTCCGCTCGCAACGCCGCTTCCAAAATAGTTCACTAGCACCGTAGCGTGGTGGTGAGCAACTTTCCCTTCTATCTCTTTGAGAAATGAAGCTTGGATCTAGAAGAAACGGAGGGGTTTGTGTTTGGATCTCAAAACCGTTTTTCTTCGTTTTTGAATCAAAGAGGAAGAGTGGAGTTACGAAAACCTTGATCTAACCCTCACCCAACCTTGGGTCACTAGTTTTGAAGGAAAGGAAGCAACGAAAACGAAAAATGGGAGGAGGAGGGATTTTGGTTTCACGGTTAACAGAGGAAGAAGACGATGGATTTGGTTTTCCTTCCTTTTTCCTTTCCTCTATTCTCTTTCCTTTCTATTTCCTTTCCTTTCTTTTCTATTTCCTTTCCTTTCTTTTCTATTTCCTTTTCCTTTCCCCTCAATCAAACATATATACATAAATATATATAATAAATATAACTTAACAATTATCTCAAACTATCTAAATATTTGTTAAATTACCGTTTCGCCTGAAACGCATAAAATTAACCGTAAAGTATTCACCGCAGTTAATTTCAATTTATTTATCGACGAGAAATTCTAATTGGCATCGAAATATCTTTTTGATTATAAAACTCCAAAATATTATTAACTTTGGCTTAAAAGCCTCCGAGCCAAAATCCAAAATACATCAAAAATACATAAATGGTACTTTAAAATTATGGGTCTTACACTCCATCTATAATGATGTGCCATATTCTTGTGTCTTGAGACTTTAGAAACAACTGCATTTTGTTTAGGACAACAGAGAAACGGAGAACGTTCTTGATTTTATTATAAAACGAGAACGTTCCTTGATTAGCTTAAAACAGAAAACCAGTTTGTATTTTATCTTAGTTAATCAATCAAATAAAGAGATAGGATAGAGAATACCACACAAAGAAATATCCTGGTTCACCCAACTTGGGTTACGTCCAGTCCTCACACTGTGAGATTTTCCACTAAGTGTTTAAAACAAAGAACCTTCTTGATTTTACAGCACCTAGTCTAGATCAACCTTGATCTGTTTTAATCTCTATTACTTTCCATCCAGAAAGCAATAACATCACCTATCTAACTTTGATAGGATTCTATGCAATCTAAATAAACTATCAAGAAACTCTTATAGTTTGAGTTTTTACAATAAGATTGATTTTGACAGAATCTAAGATATCTCAACTCTTGTTTGAGATTTGATTCTTTACAAAGAAATCAGTAATGATCAAGTAATCTGATATGAGACTTTTAAAACTGCTTCTTCTTTACGAATTTTGAGAACTTCAAGTATGTGTATGTGATTGATGTTTGAGATTTTACAGCACTTGAATTTCTTACATTGCTCCTGGATATTGGCCTTCTATTTATAGGCTTTAGAAGCATTTAATGAGGGTCAAAAAGAGATGTTGGTAGTGCTCTGTATTTTTTACTGAAGCCAATATTTCAGAATAAAAATAATCCAGCCATTGATTTAAAAACTGCTTTTTGACTTTTTTGTTAAAGCTTTAAGTCAGTTTTGTTTTCTAGTTAAAAAGCCTTTGAAGTTTCTTCATTGATCTTGAATGGTACAGTTTCGATCTTGAGTCTTGAATGTAGCCATTTGAGTTTGGAGAAAAGTTATAAGCCATTGCAAAAGAGAAGACACTACTGCTGGAGTTATGCAGAAAATGGAGATTGATTATCAATCTGGATCTGTCAATTCGATCTTTCTGGAGATTTGATGATCAATCTGGAGTTCCTGTTTTGATCATTCTGGATGTCCTTTGTATTGTCTTATCATATATCAAGGTTGATCAAACTTTCTTGATAGTTTAATTTTCGAGTTACAAATTGTTCCTCTTTTTGGCTGTTTATTTGAGTCCTTTTATTTTAGTGATCAGATGACCTTTTTGATCTGGGATGAATCCTACTTGTTCCTTGCCATGTACTGATTCTATTTGAATGAAATTTCGAGGCATAATCTTTGTTAAAGAGGTGGAGAATGATTGATCAATATGTTGTGATGAACATTCTTTAAACTGGAGATCATTCTCTGTTTTTATGCAGAATGTTCTTATTGTTGTTTTTTCTGCTTTGCTTTGATTCTGTTTTTAAATAAATTCACTCAAAAGCACAAGTTAAATTAACATAACATTTTAGAATCATAATTAACTTTCTTAATTAACATTTATTTATTTTCATCAAAACTTTAAATATGGAGTTTGTCTCAACAAGTGCTAGCTTTCATGATGTGTTTTGAGTGTAAACAGTAGCCCAAACACTTTGAGTGTAAACACTTTGAGTGTAAACACTTTGAGTGTAAACACTTTGAGAGAATTTTATATCCCGGGAGGACTCTATCACTTATGATACATTTTTCAGTTAACTTGTCCTCTTGTTTGCCTTGGTTGTGATTAAAAAAAACTATTCATAATTGCCTTAAGCTAGAAATATTTTTCTCTCTCACCACTTTGCATTCATAAGAATATTTGGAATCGCATGCATTGTTTTGCTCAGAGTGCAAAAGTTTAAGTATGGGGGAATTTGACCATAGCATTTGGGCACATGTTTTTAGCTTTTTAGTTTGGTATTTTAAAAGCTCTTTATAGCTTAGATTAATATTTTTAGTTTGTTTCTAAACTTTGGGTCGAATTTGAATTATAATTTTATTATTTGCATTTTAATTTTATTATTTATATTTTGACTCTTTCTCGCTCTGTAGGTCATAACTTGAGCTCTGAATATCGGATTGGCACATATGAGCAGGCGATGGAAAGATAAACATCTGAGCTACAACGTTTGTGTTGGAAGGAAAGACCAATTCCGAACTTTACTAGGTCGAAATTGCAAATTTCGTAATTTGGATATTTGTAATAATTTTAATTAGCGGACCACTTGTTTTTAAACTCTAAACCCTAAAGTCCAATAACAAGTACTATATATTGGTAGTTTTGTTTCTTTTCTAAGACGGGAAAAATTAGGATTCAAATTGCTACAAGAAATAAACAGTTTTATTTTAATTTCATGGAAGGCTAATTTTATAAGATTAATCCACGAGTTCAGAGTTTCATCAACACCTTGAGATTCAAGTTACACTGTCAATTTCTATTCATGATAATATTCTTGTTTATTTGATTATATTGATATTTTGATTGCTTAAACTAAATTTCAATAGGATTGATTAAATTTATTTGACAAAATTTGGTTTCGGTTTCTAATTTAATTGAATTATAATTTTGTGACGCTTGATCGTTAATTATAACATTTTGATGATTGTGATGTTTAATTCAATCAAAGAAACCAAATTCACATAGTATTGATTACGCTTGTTTGATCAATTCTATAGTCAAATAAGAATAGAATCACAAATTTGAAATAAAACTCATTGATAGAATATGTGATAGGTTTGAAACTCGAATAAGTGGATTAATTGTTTTGCTCATTCATTAAAACAAAAATCTAAAAAACACCCTTTTTAATTTCAATTTTCAATTCGGTTATTATTACTATATCAGAAATCCTTGCGAAACGATTCGAGTTATTACCTCTATTTACATTTTATCAATTGTATTTGACCTGTGTGCGACAGCGGATCACATAGCTTCTTAGATTTTTCAAAAAAAAAAAGCTCCAAGCACCCCTTGTCTCACCTTCCACAAGTGCATAAGCAATGGGAATTGTATTTTTGTTTCCATCTTGTGCAATATCAAGCAAAAGAATCCCCTTGTACTTTTCGTACAGCCAAGTTCCATCCACTGAGACAAATGGTTTACAAAATTTAAACCCAGATATGCACGGAGGGAAAGCCCATAATAGTCGTTTGAAAATTTTTGACCCTTGTAATAGAGTATTATCACAATATGCAAGTGATACTTCCATTTCCATAATTGTTCTTGGAAGGAATTTTTGCATAGCCAACAACCACCTCGGAAGGTCATTGTAAGACTTTTCCCAGTTCCCATAAATCATTTTGATAGCTTTGTTCTTTGCCATCCATATCTTTCTATAGGTGATTGTGTAGTTGTATTGTTCCCGAATATGTGCAATGGATCAGCTTTCAAAAGCGACTTTATGCTTTCGCATATGATGTTAGAGTCAACCTTGGTATGAACCTGTGAAATAGAGGAATTTGCGCAATTGTGGGGCCCTTTCAAATTACCAATCACCCATTGCTTACTTTTTTGACTTAACGAAGCCCTGCATTTGAGCAAGCATTGTGGATTCACACATTTAATTACATACCTGTATTGATCAGATTGCACTACACGGTAATTGAGGGAGTGTTTTATGTGATAATTCTTAGTTGCAAGTTGACAATCTGGTTTGCTATTAAACTTCATTCCAATCTCAAGAGATGCATCTAATGGAGGTGGTTCATTAGATAGCATATCAAATTCGGAGGATTGGTAAGCATAATCCAAATTTAGATTACGCATATGGAATGGTGGATCAAAATCGTCACCATTGTCATTGTCATCTTCCTCGTCCTCGTCTTCATCATCAAAGTATGTTTCTTCTTCACTCTCTTCACTTATTTCTTGTTGACCAAAATCGGCCATATCACCTAGTGGAATATATGGTTCAAGTTGAGATGTTTCTGGTTGAGATGGTTCAGGTTAAGATGTTTCGGCCTGATCAAAGTATGGTTCGGGTTGGTAAGATTCATAATTTTGAAAATAATAAGTATTTTGTGTTTGAAAATGGTATTCAGGGTGAGGTGTGATTGAGGATGATGGTTGACCAACATCATATAATGGATTACCATCCTCAAATGTGACATATAGCTCGATAGATCCGAGTTGCGGCCACTGTTTATGAACATCAAACATGAGTTCAACATCTTTGTCGTCTTCAACATTTAACAATTCATAATGAACTAGGCCTTGTCCAAATGAGATAGGGTGTCAAAAAATTATATTAGACACCTTTTGATTTTCTAACCTCAACTTTGCTTCAATTTTTTTCTTCAAGTAAGTAAGGTTGCATACAAAATTAACCCAGATAGCTTTTTTTTCGTCACTTTTGAAATATTTACCAATATCTTGTCTTTCACATATTTCACCATTGTAATAAATCAGAAAAACTATATTTTTTGGAGCCATTGATATGAAAATGAGATATTGAGATTGAGATGAAATGAAATGAAAATAATATATCATACTTATAGAGAACCAATTGTGATACATGCAATTATAGACAACCAATTGTGATACATGCAATGTTGCCAACACTTGTGCACTACCATTGTGACAATCCAGACGTGCATGCATGGCCTTACAACTCGCCTTTCCCAAAGGTGACTTCGTGACATTCCCTTTGAATAGTCGCCATTTCAGATGGCAATCTTGTGACACATGCAGCAGCAAGTCGCAATTCCAAAAGGCGGCCTTGGAAAAACTTTGCGAAATTGCCTTTCCAAATGGTGATTTAGATGGGAATCAGAATATGAATATATTGTCACGTTGGGAAATTGCAAATATGTGTTCAGTCTTCTCCGTCCAATCTAATCTTTGCCATCTTGTTATGTCTTTTCATCCAGAAGTGTGTATTTTCAAAGTGCTTGTTGTGTGAAGCCAAGCATTATATTTTATTGCTCATTCAAAGTGTTGTCTTGTTTATAAATAGGCCAAGTCTATGATCATATTTCTTCACTCTTTCACTCTTCACAACTTCACTCTTCTTTATATTTTCACTCTTCTATAAATTAATATTTCTTCCTTGCTCTTTATATTTCATCTAAATGGCATTGTTATGGAATGATGATAATCATAGATCAGCGCTACACCACATTCAAAATTTTGTAAGTAATACAATATTTTATGTTATATTTTTAATATTATTTTTTGTATATTTTATACTAAGTTTCATTCTAAAATATAGCTTTATTATAATATCTTCTAAAATATTTTTTATATATATTTTATATTAAGTTTCATTCTAAAATATATGTTATACTATATTATGATTCATCTCATTCTAATATCTTCAAATATATTTTTATTCTTTGCTTATTACAAGACGCATCTCAAAATTTAAGATCACTTAGCCATAAACACATTGCACCAAATTCTTTAATAATTCCTTTGTTGACTCAAGTCGGGTTTGGTAACGTATCACAAATAAAAAGTTATAAAATAGACAATTCACTTATTATTGCTTTAGTTGAAAGATGGAGACCTGAAACTCACATGTTTCATCTTCCAACGGGTGAATGTACTATAACATTAGACGATGTTGTGTTGCTACTTGGCTTACGTGTTGGGGGTAAAGTTGTAACTGGATCAACTATGGTATCATGGACAGATGATTTTTTAGATTTGTTAGGAGTCATGCCACCTGAATCTCAAAGAAAAGGGAATTTTATAAAATTAAAATGGCTAAGAGAAACATTTTCAATGTTAACTCCAGAATCATCTAATGAAGAAATAATTATACATTGTAGAGCATACATTTTAGAATCCCGTTGTGGGCGGAGATGGGGGTCTAAATTTTACACCTGCTATGAAACGGGTGCGAGTGCGGGTTTTCCCCGATTAGTCGGGTGCGGGGGTAGAGGAGGCATGGCAACGGGGCGGGTCGGGGGCTTTTTGTTTTATCACCATGTTGCTAAAATATAATAAAAAAAAGAGTTGGGGTGTTACAGGGATACCAAAAACATGAGCATTTTCAAGTAGATGGATTTAGATTGATTTAGGGTGAAGGGAAGGACGGTGTGCTAGATAGGAGAAGGTTTTTGAGTATTTGGGTTTAAAGAGATCAAATTAAGATTGATCTTGAGGGATATGTAATGTTGGTGGAAGCAATTAATCCGTTTTCATGTAGGAGTTGTTTTTGGAAGAAAATTTTGAAATTTTGATGATGGATTTTTCATTTTTGAAAGGGACATTGAAGTATTGAAAATTTTGGTAAGAACCATACGATAACCAATGGTATTTCTGAATGGTGATGTAGGGAAGGTTGAGTCTTTTGCAATGGATGAGGTTTGAGCTTTATAGTAGAAAGCGCGAATGACCTCTAGATGGTAGGAATATAATATTTCCAAGAGCATCAATGTATTGTTTGATTGAGGTTCCATCAAATTGAAGGTTATCAAACAAAAAGACCCATCCAATCCTAATTGGTCTTTCAACCCATTTGTCTTGGTAGGTTTTTTGGTATTTGGCTGAGAGTAGTGGTGGGATAAGGAATTTGGAAGTTGTTTTATGAGGAGGCTTTTGTTGGGTTTCAGTTTTTCGTGAACAATTTGATGGAATGGATTTGGGTGGAGGGTGTTCTGGTGGAATAGTTTAGAATGGAGAACGTTATGCACTTTTGGTTTTTGTGCAGGGTGACATTGTTGGTGTATGTTGAGGAATGGATTTCAATTTCTTTGATGGTGATTTTGAATAGGTAAAAAGATGTTTTAATTATTTTGATGGTGAAGTAGAGGGTTTTGAGGATTTTGGTGTTAAAGTAGAGGTTTTTCGTCTTGGAGTAGAGGATTTTAAGGATTTTGGTGTTAAAGCAGAGTAAGGAACATGGCATTTGAGTGGAGGTGGGGAACAAGATTTATCACCAAATATCGTGCATATGGTTGTGTCCATACTTTTAGATTGTTTGGAGGTACCAACTCCAGCCATGATTCTCATTGATCTTCGTTTATATGGAGGATTTTCTGATTGAGTTTTTTGAGGTTTTTCTAGAGATGTGGCGGTGCTTGACTTCTGTTTTTGGAGGATACATTGAAAGAAAGGAGGGAGTATAATGGTGATTGGGGCTAGCGAAATAGGAGGTCGGTTGGTTTCAAAAGATGATGAGAGAAAGTAAATGAAGGTGCTTTTAAAGGGATAAACTTTTGGAGGGTTAGGTCGCGGTGAACGAGATGGTGATTGACATGGTGAGGGTGTAGGAATTCTTGCAGTTGGATTTTTCCTTGCATGTGCTTTGGTGAGAGCCATGGTTTTGGAGAGAAATGAAAAGAAATGGAAGAGTGAGTTGCATAAAGTAAGAGTACGAAGGTTTTGATGAAAGAGGAAAAAGAAGTTGTTTGGGAAAAGATGAGGGAGATAGTGACTCGCATGAGTATGTATATAATAAAAGTGGGTGGCTGAGAAGTGACTAGTAATATTGAGAATGAGGAAAGTAGGCTATGATAAGGCTAGAGTAGCCGTTTTTTTATGAAAAAATAAGTTGTTACTTTGCCTCTTGGTGTGATTTTAATTTTTGAATTTTTTTAACCTCCATGCGAAGAGGAAGGAAATGGAGATCGTTCTCCGTATCGACCAAAATGTTTTGGTCAAATTTTTCAAAAAAGATAGTTTGGATTTTTGATAATTTTTTTTATTTTTTCTTTAATAAAATTAAAATTATCTTCAACTAGAGGTTTAGTAAAGATGCCAATAGGTTGGTTTTTAGTGTCAACAAAGATTAATTCAACTTCCTTTTTGTTAACATGATCTCAAATAAAATGATATTTTATTTCAATATGTTTTTATCTTTAATGTTGATTTTTTTTTTGGACAAATTTATTGCACTTGTATTATTCCAAAAAATCGAAACATTTGTATAACTTACAGAATAGTCTTTAAGTTGGTTTTTGATCCACAATACTTAAGAGCAACAATTTGCAGCTGAGACATATTCAACTTCAATTGTTGATAAGGAAATTGTGTTTTGTTTTCTACATGACCAACTTATTAGGACTTCTCCAAGAAATTGACATGTGCCACTTGTGCTTTTTCATTCAATTATATCCCGAGCATAATCAACATCAAAGTAAGCAACATGATCAAAATGAGTTCCTTTGCTATACGAAAGGCCAAGATCAGTGGTACTAATAATATAACGAAACATTCTTTTTACAGCAGATAAATGAGATTCTTAAGGTAAACATAGAAATCTAGCCCATAATCCTACTAACAAACAATGTATGGCATGCTTGCAGTTAGATATAGCAATGAACCTATAATTCCTCTGTATTCTTTTTCAATGATGGATTTTCGTTGTTTGTCTTTCTCCAAATTTGAGGATGGATGCATGGGAGTTGTCATTGTTTTGGCTTCATTCTTTTGTATTTCTTTAGAAGATCATTTATATATTTTACTTAACATATAAAGATTCCATTTTGATATTGTTTGATTTGCAAGCCAAGAAAGTATCTCAATTCTCCCTACAAACTCATTTCAAATTCACTTTACATTAGATTTGAAAATTCCTCACACATTTTTCCATTTGTTGATCCAAAGATAATATTGTCAAGATACAGTTTGACACCCTACTTATAATGTACCTTTGATTTCAATGCATCAGATCTTGTAATCATTCATTTCATTAGAACATCCAACAAAACATCATTTCTTCACTCAAGGTCTCAGTTTCCATTATTTTCATGATAATATGCAATACACTCAAGAGCATTAAGGTAATTATAGTATGTAGCTCTACCCATCCTAAGTTATGAGGGAATTTCCAGAATATGGTTGTCGATGGGTTCATATTGATGTGGTAGTAGGACATGCCAGCAACTTTAGCCCAAAATTTAATAAGCATACTTGAGTTTGACAACACACTCCTTCCTTTTTGTTTTTCATCATAGTCACACTCTTTCTTTTAGTTTTTATTTTAGTTATCAATAAATTCTAGCAAACATGTTTAAAGCATGTGTCTTAAACATGACCCTTTTAGTGTTGCATTGTATTAGTACCTTAAACAGGTCTGAAGGTGCCTTTGGTTACACTGTGTTTGTCTTAAAAAAAAATCCTTATACAGTTTTACATTAACACAGTGTTCCTAACATGACAACTCTCCAATGTTGTATCCATAAAAAAACCTTGCTTATGAGAGTTAGAATCTTAAAGATGTACTTTGTGTCAAGTTAGACACAAATTGAAACTGATGTAAATTAACCTCATAGTAGCAACAACTCTTTCATCCATAAAAGGTACTTGAAGATGTTAAGAATACTTATCAACCTCAACAAAGTTTTTCTGAATGTTGAGAAGACTAGAAATGTTTCTATTGGTGATAGCATGGAAAGGTAGAAGAAGAATACTCAAATTCTAAAGATGTAACTACAGAAGTGCGCCTAAGAGTGGGGGTGAATTAGGTGTTTAGAAAACTTTCTAGTTTTTAGAGACTTAGTGGATTATTTTTCTAATTTAAGATAGTGTATGGAAAGGATAAATGGTAGAAAAATAAAGAACATAAAGATATTATCCTGGTTCCCCTTATAACCAAGGGTACATCTAGTCCTCTTGCACACCACAAGAGATTTTCCACTATTGTTAGAATAAGTACAAGTCCCACCCTAGGACCTTTGTTATAAACTCCTAACAATCACCCTAAGATAGCACACCACTATCTTAGTTTACAAAACTTGAAGAAAGAACACCACTTTCCTCAATTTACAACACTTGAATGGTTTAGCAATATTGATTTTGACTTAGATCAATATGATATAACAGTTGGTGTACAATGACAACAATCCAATATAATTTCAAGTAGACTAGAGAACTTTTCTCAATGATATGAAAATGTAAAATCTGTACTTGAAATATAAAAGTGAAACTTTGAAAAACTCAAAACATTTTAGAAAGTTTGTTCAAGGTTTGGTTGTAGGATTGGTTATGTTTGATCTGAAGTTATGGTGTATTTATACTCCATAAACATCTCTTTAGATTCGTGGACATTGATCCAAGAGGTTTGATGAAGAAATGCAATGATCTGGAACCATTTCAGAATTGAAAAATTGCATTGTTTCCAGTTGTATCCGACTACAGCTTGTGTGTAGTCGAATACACATCCTTTTAACGTTCAATTTTATTTTAATTTTGAAGCTTGTATTCGAATACACATTCTTGTATTCGAATGCAGATGTTTGAAGATGTTCAGTTTTAGCTACTGACTTGTCTGTATTCGACTACAACATGTTGTATTCGAATACAACATTGTATTTTGCAAAAAAATATTATTTTCAAACATTATTTATATATTTTGACTTTTTGAAAATCCTTTTGATGCATATGCTAAAATGAAAGATTCTCATGTGCATTTGAAATATACGAATATTAGATTGCGTCATGTACTTTTACATTATAAAACTTCTAGCATATTTGACCATAGTTGTCTTTGATGTTTGACTTCTTTTTGAGCTTGCAACTTGATCACTTTCCTTGGTCTTTGTCTTCATCAAAAACATGTATTTTACAAAAGAGACAGAATAAATAATATTTGTATGTTATTGTTCAATAGTGGAT
Organism: Cicer arietinum; assembly: GCF_000331145.2. Lineage (NCBI taxonomy): Eukaryota > Viridiplantae > Streptophyta > Magnoliopsida > Fabales > Fabaceae > Cicer > Cicer arietinum. The sequence goes on along the minus strand of NC_021162.2, from coordinate 27,869,857 downwards.
TAATTCCTTGATTGTACCGAGGAAAAATTTCTCTTTAAAGGGATGACTAGATATAGTAACAGTTTGTTGTGAACTAGTATATAAATACTTGTATCTCTTCTCTATCTCTACTCTGTTAACTTAATCTAAGTTCGTTATGATTCAACTTTATTTTACTTAAACTTCTTTTTAATCATGAGTTGAACATTTTGATAAAGAATATATCTTTTTTATTACCAACACAAATAGTTTTTCAGAAATGGTCAACTCAATTCAAACCCCCATTTCTTATGTTTTCCGACACTTTCAACTATTGCAACCTCTCAAGTCAAACTATTCCAACCTAGAAGTAAAAAAAAAAAAAAAAGAAATCAGAACCATCTCATACTGATTCAGCTCTTTCCCAGAAAAATAAAACCAAACCTGCTACTACTAAAGTGAGAATCAACCACCAAAGAGGGAAAAAATTAAAAAGAGATGACACAATCTTAGAATATTTTAGTTTGAATATGTAATTTGGATTGTTCAATTTGATCATTTTAAGTATTTTTTGGATGGTCATTTTGATCTTGAATATTTTGTGGAACTATTATATCTCTCACTATTTTGAGTATTTTGATATAATTGTATCTCTAACTATTTTGAGTATGTTTGATGGATCAATTGTTGTACTACCATTTAATTCTAGTTTAGGATTCAACCACTATCAATTAGGCCGTGTTTGTTTTATAGATTAACATTATCATGAACACCAATACATTTGATTATATGATATTCATCACTTGAATCCATCAACATAACTTAAAAATCGCTTCATTAATAGAAATGAGACTTAAACAACTTGACATCAACAACACTTAAATTAATAGACTTGATCCTACATACCCAATATATAAATTTCAACAGCTACACGTAGATGTTCATGCGTGAGATATTTTCAAAATATTGGTGAATATATGTATGCATAACTAGCTTCAATTGACATGATTTAGTTGTTGCTTCAGTGGTTGTGTTCTAGATGTGAAATCGTAATGTCCCGAGTTTGATCCTCAAAAAGCGCAACTGTTGAATAAAATGATAATTATAGTTTTGGTCCCGCTATTTTAGCTGAATCACGAAAGTAGTCCCCCCCCCCCCCCCCTTTTTTTTTTTCTCCTCTTTTTCACTTTTTATTTATTATATAGTTTATTTTTTAATATATTTAAATACTAAAAATATTTATTTTTTAAAATTATATGCAGATCATTGTCCACACATACCTCTAAATAGATCCGTCTCTAATTGTAATAATATAGCAAAAGGAAAAATAAAAGTTCGTTTAATACTCAAAATATGATAGAAATAAAATAAAATAGGCTTAATTGCACTTTTGGTCCCCCTATTATAGGTGAAAATTGAAAGTAGTCCCCCATTTTTTTTCTCCCCAGTTTTAGTCCCCAAAACAGAATTTTAGTCCAAAACTTGATGAAATGTCTTTTTTTTTTTTTTGCGCTTATTTAAGCCATATGCCTCAAGATCTCGTGGTGCAACAATTGTACATGAAATCTATGATCATAAATTGTATGATGTGACTTAAAAAAAAGACATTTTATCAAAATTTTGACTAAAATTCTGTTGGGGGACCAAAACTAGGGAGAAATAAAATGGGGAGACTACTTTCGTGATTCAGCTAAAATAAGAAGTCCAAAACTGCAATTAAGTCAAATGAAAAGGTAAACACAATTGATTTGAACCCGGGTCATGCGCAAAAAGAGATGTTGATCAACCACCAGACCATCACAACAATTTAGTCATTTACTAAACGTTATATGCATATATCCGTTCACAAAATATAATGGCAGAACCAATAATTATGCCTCTTTCTCAAGTGACTATTTTTCTATAAATAGTATCACTTTGGACATAATGAAAACACGAAAGTTTAGAGATTGTAACATACTATTGAAAGATACTCGTAGTGTGATAGTGAAAATCATATCAAGGTTTTCCAAAGTACCCTAAAGAGGATTCGCTGGTTATCTCATTTGCATCCATTGGTGGTGGCGAATTGAACCTAAAGACTAGTGTAACAACACGCTTTAAAATTTGCTACAGATAATCTAAATCAATAACTTCACTATTAAAGTCTTGCAGTAATTGTCACCAAAACAGATCCAACATCATGTACTTCAACACTTGATATCCGCATGACACAAATTATTCCTAACAACAAACAAATAACAAGTATAGTCTTAATCATATTTTCTGAGAAATCTTTCCTCCCATGCATCTTCATTATAGTCTTTCTAAGTGTCAACATTTTCATTTTCTTTTGCAAACATTTTCCACACTATGGCACAACCAGATGAACAACTTCTGAACACCAATAAGAGAAGGAACAATTACAATCAACTTTAGAACTCAATACTAAAACACCTTTATCAATAATAAATTTGACATTTAAAATAACTCAGACAAAGAAATATGATACATACTACAAAATTTCAAACTTAATATTTACGAAGTTGTGTACTTAGTAATAATTGAAGGGTACAATTCAAAAATTAAAATTATATTGAAAATTAAAAATAACACTCATTGTGAAACATATGGAGTCGTAAATATTTAAGTCATGAAGTCTTTGGTTCTAGCTTATCTAATCAAGTTACCACAGAGCATCTCTTTGAGGATCGTCGATATTCAAATATATGTATTGTTAGTTATTTGAGCAATGCAGTGTCAATAGAGAACGATATTCAAAACCATCAAATTTCTTTGAATTTGGAAGTTAAACACACAAAGGCTATGGGGCCAAGTACGACCGGTTCAAATGTTATTGTTATAGACGATAATTTAGATCCTAAGATTGAATGTTAAGGGGTATAAGAAAACAATATGTTGTGGAGGTGATTACTAAGGGAAAAAATGCAAAAGAAAGCTAACTTATATAATTTTTGCACATTAATTTTTGCACATTTTTTTGACACTTTTTTCTTGGGTTAGCTCTATGTCCCCCTGTTACATTTATGCTTTTTTTTTTAACAAAGTTATTATTAGCTTAAAAAAAAGATGGAGTAATAAATAATGTACCATAGATACAAAATATGTGCATCAACATTATTGGGTTAAATATTATTTTAGTTTCTATAAAATTTTAATCTTTTAATTTTAGTCTATGTAAAAGAATACAATTTTTAGCTCTAACAAAATTATTCAACAAACAATTTTAATCGATACTGAAACAAGATATGTTTAATTGTCATTTAAGTTTAATCTTTTTTATATTATAAAAAAAATTCTCCACAAAAATTTAATTTTTTTTTAACTTAGAATGAATCAAATATAAATTTTTTAAATGTAAAAAACTGAAGTTAAAAGAAACAAAAATATAGACTTAAAAAATAAATTTTGAGCTCATTTTTTGTGAAAGAACTTTTTATATTGTTGTAAATATGTTTGTAAAGGCTATAAATTGTATGTTTATTTTATAGGGACTAAAATTGTAAGATTAAAATTTCATAATGATTAAAACATATTTAACCTAATATTTATATTTAGATCTGGTTAATTATAACACAAATAAAAAAGTTTTATAAAATAAATTCTATTAAGAAGTGCCTTTATTTTGACGTATCAATAAATATTTTTTCAAATAGTAAAACTTCAATTATTCTTCTATTAACTTTTATTATTAGAGACTATGACATTACACATTATCTTAGACATTACATTCTACTATTAATCCAACTTTAATGCAATTTCACCAATGACTTAAGTTAGTCTTTAAGATTATCTTAATTTCATATATAAATTAATCATTGGTCAAGTGGCATGGATGTGCATGAGATCAACGTAGAGACAAAATATTCAATTAACTACCACATCATAGACTCTAATTAACTTATGTGAGCCATGTATTTGCTAATTAGAGTAATAAGAATTAGGGTATCCATTGTGTGTGTACTTCACTTATTTAGCACCAAGCTAAATAGACACTTCTTTTATGGATTTTTTTTCCCGATGCTTACAGAAAAATGTGACTATTAAAACACTTTATCTTCACATTTTATGGGACTCACACACTAAATTATATTAAAATAAATTAATATTGTTGTGAAATATAATAATATAAAATTTATTGAGACTTATTTAATACTTTTTTGTAGTGCTGAGTTGGAGAAATTGATTATTTCTTAAATATTAACATAAACAAAATTATTAAATAAATGATGTATATTATTAAATAAATGATGTATATATCTCAAATCTATTTAAGCAGTCGAAGTAATCAACTATGGATAGTCTAAGTACCATATAAGTACTTTCATTGTGAGAAAAATAAGATGATACTTATGAGGAGAGATGATTTACTAATAAAATTATTAGTTCGATTTATTTAATAATATTTTTTAGTGTTTAGGTTAGAGGAATTAATTACTTATTAAATACTATTTTAAAAAACTATAACCTAATAATATACACTTTGAAAATCAGTTAAATACTAAAAAATAGTATCACCATTGAGGAAGCTCTAGTCACCTTTTTTTTTTTAATTTAATCAACCCAGTTAAGTATTTCTGAATATGCTTTTATAGTCTGGAAAGATGCAGATATATAGTCCAAAGCGTCAGTCACTTTCTCCATTGTCTCCCACGTCCAATTGGCCACTACCACTATTTATTCTACTTGCATATTATTATTATTTATTTATTATACATGTGATCAATACTTTACCACAAGATTTAACAAACAAACAAAATACAAAAACATTTATAAAGACTCGTTCGAAAAAATATAAAAGAAAAACTTATCTCTAAATTTAATAATTTTAAGCAACTACATCATATAGCAGTTGTAGAAAATTTAAACACAAAGGAAAAGGATTTATGTTATTTACAGCTACTTTTTTTGACCGACCATTTACCGCTATCGTAAGATGTTGTAAATACCATTATTTCACATGATACTAATAGATCTCACTCTTTTCCATATAATAATAATAATTAAATATATGATTAGTTTATGTAAATATAATTTTTATTTTTATTTATGTCTTGTTTTTTATTTAATTTTTGTTTTTATAATTATTTTTTTTGTTTAGCACTTATAAAATATCAAAATAAAAAACAAACAAAATAATACTTGAAAAAACAAAATAAAATTAAAATTTGCGAGTTAAAATAAAAAAACACCATCATATTTAATAATAATAAAATATTCCTGGTGATTTGGTTTTTGACTCTAAATCTATTACAATAGCTCAACGAATGAATGAGATTTGGTGACCAACGTTTTCATTCCAACACACCTATTTTTTTTTCTAACAAAATAGTATTTTCTCTTTATCTACTCCCTCATAGAGAAAACATCAAACATGGGTCTTGCTTCTTCTCAGCCCATTGTCTTGGATTCTCATCAACAACTGTAAGAATTTACAAAATTTATGTTTTTTTTAAATAGTTAGAAGATATATCTTTTTTTATGAAAAAAATTTAAGGTGATGTGATTAGATTACTATGTTTGTTAGGTGGAGTTTCTTTCTTTAAATCAAAAAAACCTTATGTTAATTTTCTATTACCAGAAAACAATAAAGTCTTGAATTGACATATTAAGGGACCTTAGTGTTTGTTATCTTTAATTTTAAAAGGATATCTTCCAATATTCTTCTGTTTCTTCTTTTTCTTTTTTAATTTTTTTTTTTAATTTTGATTTTTTTTGCTTTACAATTTTTTACATCTAATGCTTGTAATGGATTTAATTTAAAATTTTGAGAACTGGGTATTTATTCTTTTGGTTTCCTTGAAGAACCCAATTCACATTTTTTCTTTTCTTTCATGTTTGGTTGACCCCTTTATCTTAATTTTGATTCTCACAAGTCAAAGTTTTGATCTTTTTTTGTGTTAATAATATAAAGTGATTAAAGTTCTGATTCTTGTGTCAGTGAATATATTTTGTTGTAGGATTGGCATATTGAAAAGGGTTTAAAGGATTTTAAGGAACAAAGTGTGAAAGTAATTATTAGTTTTAATGGATTGGGATTGGAAAGAATTTGTTTGGGATCCATCTGGGTTAGAGATAGGTAATAGTGATTTAGAAGAGAGGAAAACTGAAGGAACTTTAGTTGATTTGAGGCTTGGTGCTGAAGCTTCTGATTCAAGGGAAAAATCAGTTCAAGATACATCAAAAGAAGACTCGAAAGCCGTGTCATCGCCTTCTGGATCATCGAAAAGATTGCGGTTGCAAAACGGATTGCAGAATATGATTTGCTCGGTCGATGGATGCAAAGCAGATCTTAGTGATTGTAGAGAGTATCATAAGAGGCATAGGGTGTGTGAAAAGCACTCTAAGGCTCCTGTTGTGTTGGTTGGAGGCAAGCAGCAGAGATTTTGTCAACAATGCAGCAGGTATGCAAATTGAAGTTGCTTGTTTTCGGTTTTTAGTTTGTTGAATTTTGTTGTTTTAGATGTGTTTTGAGGTAACATGGATTAATGAGCTTCAATTAAGGTCAAATTGATGGAGAATATCCAAATTCAAACCCTAGCTAGAATGTTCCTTGTCCTAACTTTATTTACTTCTAGTCAAATTCTTGATTACCATAGCCTCTTTTGCCTAGGAGCCGTTTAAGTCCATAAAAAATATGTATATTTTGAGGTTGTTTTGTAACATGGGGTTGCGCTAATTTGATGTAGGTTTCATTCACTTGGAGAGTTTGATGAGGTTAAGAGGAGTTGCCGGAAAAGACTTGATGGACATAATAGGCGTCGGAGGAAACCTCAGCCGCCTTCTCTTTTCATGGCTGCTGAGAAATTCATGTACAATTACAAAGGTTTGTGTGTGTGGCATTTCATTTTTCTAAGATTGATGACTTTTTAAGTTTTTTTTCTATTGATGCTTTAACTTGATCTCAATTTTATGATTGTGAAAAGTTAGATCAAAGAGGGAACTAGGAAGAAGTTACTAATGATTAATGAATTAATTTGAAACAATAATCTTCTCTCATATTAGAAAGAAACAAGTAAGAAATTGTAGATAGATACCTAACAAACCGTGGAGCTTAGACATTAAAATTTAGAGCATCTCTTAAAAGTTATTTTAAATTTTTATTTATGATGAACCGAATTCTTAGTTAAGCTTAAGAATTAGCCATAGTTATTTGGGGACATTTGGATATACTACTTAATCAAGCGCTTATTCTGTAAGTGCTTATTGTATAAGAGTTTATGTTTAAGTTGATTCTACTATTGAACAAGGAAGTAGGACAAACTCTGCTTAAAACTGAAAATAGCTTCCTACAATAAATTTCTTGGAAGAGCTTACCAAAATAAGCTAAAAACAACTTATAAATATATCATAATCTATCTTCATATGCTTTTCTAAATGCTTTTGCAAGTGCTCATGTCATAAGATAAGTATACAAGCTCTTCCAAAAGTCTCCCTAATCGAATTTCATGGCAAAGGAAGTGACTATCAGTCTTGAGTTTTGCAAGAAACATAATGGAAGAATATGAAAATTTGGTAATATTTCCCCGTGGAGTTCAATTGCAGGCGGGTTCAGTCTTGCTAATGATTACTACAGAATCCCATTTTTTTCTCGTCGTTATTTACTGTCTTCCATGAGTACAATTAGAGTCTATTTCGATTGACATGTTTGAGTTTATCCACTGGAATAAGCACTCTTTAGATTATTTACAAGAGCTTATGGAAACAAGTTATGATATATTCATAAGTTGTTTTCAATTTATTTCCATAAACTCTACATAATAGCGCATGAAAACAAATTATAGTTTATATAAAAGCAACTTATACATAAACACTTATATGATAAACACTTATGCTCTAAGGGCTCAATTAAGTTGTTTATTCAAACAAAGCCTTAATATGGAATCTAACACTTTCTTGCCTTTTTACAACTTTAGGTCCTAGAATCCTACACTTTGGTAGCCCTCAAACATATGTGAATCCTATAATGAGAAACATTTGGCCTGCCACTGCCATAACCGAAGCTGAATCTGGTTACGATCATCACCGACTTTTGTACAGAATTGACAAAAGTCGAAAAGATAAGGGACATCCTTTTCGTCAAGAAATCGTCCCTAAACCAGGCAACGGTAACGAATCAGTGCCTGAAACTCCTATCTATCATCCAATTCGCAGTGCGCCTGTTGCCACATCAGCATGCGGAAAAGGCGGTAGTAGGAAGCTCTCTTCTGATAGCAAACCCGGATCTTTCGACTCAGGTTGTGCTCTCTATCTTCTGTCAACACTTCAAACACAAAGTTCAGAGTTAAGTTTGATGCAGTCAAGCATCAACAGTCCAACACAATCTTCATCTGGAGGGATGAACTTCGATGCCGTGAACGAGTACTCATACTCGGGAAAGGCGAAAGATAAGACAAATGGTTCGGTTTTCGTTCTTGATGCAAACACAACAAACCTTCATTGCAATGGGATGCTGCAAATGGGGCAAAATGGTTTGGTGGAAAATGAAAACTCACTCACACTTCCATTTTTTTGGGAGTAAGGTGTAGCTGAGTTGTTTGGAAATTTATGGAATTTGTTGGTCTTCAAAACATTATGTGTATTGCACTAATGAAATTTTAGACTTGTTGAATTTTTCGGTAAGGATATTATATTGTATCAGTTGTGATGAAAATCAATTTGAACAGTTCAAAAGTTGTTTTCATTAATTAAAAGTTTTTGGTTTTGTTGAGATTTTAGTTGTGGATTAATAAATAATAATGATAATAATAAAGAATTATGTTAAACAATCCCTTCTACCTAATAGGATAAGATTTGATTGCTATAGATGTGATTAATCTTGTCATTTAGCCATTAAGAAAATTGAGTGTTGATAGAAATGTGTTGAAGTTGCTTTAATGTTTATTGTTTGACTTAGTAAGATTTCACTTTATTAGAGCACAACCAAAAGATCTTTTTTGTGGGAGACAATACAAATGGAGTCTAAGAAATTGCACAATCAGTATAAATAAATATATTTAAGATAAAGTTATGCAAATGATCTTATAAATTCGATTCATTTTTTGAATTAGACTTTTAAGTTTTTTATTATCAGATTAGAGTTTCCAATAACATCATTAATTTTATTTTTTATTATCGGAGTATTATCTAATAAAACTTCATTTTTAAGTATTAAACCGTCTATATCATGGTCCTTTTTTTTAATTTATGTTAAACTTCATTTAAAAAAACCCACGTAGTTTTAGATACTGATGTATTTTTAAGGTTGTTTGAGATGACAACTTTAATATTAACAAATAGTTTCGGTAAAAACTATTTATATATAAACCAAAACCAAAGTTTATTCATTTTTACAAAAATAAAATCTATACTCTGATGTAATTAAAATCAAAGGTATATTTTAGTGATCAAATCCAAACATAGCTTTTCATGCTGGCATCTATGAAAAATTAATGACGACAATCTGCATGATTTATCAGTAAGTATTACACTTTTTACTTTCACAGCTGTAGAAGACACTAGAAGGAGTAGGAGACTTTTGGGTGGGTGCAAGTGACAATTAGTATTCTCTTTTTCTTTTTGGTTGTCTAAGATATTTTTAGTTTGAGCTATAAATTAATCTTTCCAAATATAAAATTCATTTACGGATTTGATTTTGTCAATAATTTTCTATATACATCCATCAAATGTCAAATTTATTATCAAATATTTAAAAAATTTAATTATCTACACCTTTAATTATAAAAAATTTACTACTTTTTCTTGTCTTTTAATATAAAATTATTTACAAAATTTAATATAATGAGTTTTTACAAAAATATCTCCAAATAATTTACCATTAAAAAAAGTAGTATATTTTTCTCTTTTATGATATTAATAATTATAAAAAATACAATATCTTTTTTATAAATTTATAACTGCAATTAATTAATTTTTTAAAATAGATTAGATTTGTTGGAGAGTTTAATAATAAAGAACGGAAAAGTAATAGTAATTAAAATCGTATCCACTTTACGAAAGAGACCGGATCAGTGGCTATTGCGATAGCATTATTCTATTGATGTGAGTTGAAGTTGGTGAGTGCTACAACTAGGGGTGGGAATAGGCCAAGCCAGGCCAGACTTTGCAAGGCCTGAGCCTGGCCTACGATTAATTTTTTAGGCCTAAGTCTGGCCTACGGCCTATCATATGCTTTTTTTTCGGTCTGGCCTGGCCTTTTTAAAAGTCTGGCCTGGCCTGGAAGCCTATTTAAAAGCCTTATTCATATTAAAATATTTAAATGCTCTCCACATACCAATATCAATGTACATATCTATATATATTAAACAAAAAATAATTTTCTAACAAAATAATTTTCAAAAAATCTGAAACAAACATCCTTTAAACCCTAAAACATAATTCTTGGTTTCAAATAATAGATTTTTTTTTTTTTGAAACAAATGTACCAATTATTACCTCTCAAACAAATATGGAAGGACTACTGAGTTATTGACTAATTGAATGGCTACCGAATATGGAACGACTACCAAATATAGAATGGCTATCGAATATGGAATGACTACTGAGTGATTGTCTAATTGATAAAATTTAAAATAGGAAATAATATTATTAATATAATAATAAAAAATAACATTAATAAATAATTAAATATATATAGGCCGGCCTGTCAGGCCTAATAGGCTTCTTTATAAGCCTGAGCCTGACCTATTTAAATAAATAGGCTTTAAAAATAGCCTGAGCCTGGTCTTTTTATTAAATAGGCCAGACCAGGCCAGGCCATAAGTAGGCCAGACCATAGGCCCCTGTCGGACGGCCTAGCCTATTCCCATCCCTAGCTACAACACATCATCCTCAGTAGGGTAATAATATAGTCTAACTCTAACTCGCTGACGTCATACATCATCCAGCTTTAAACTATTTTTTAGGTAAACCAATGTATCTCTAATCATAATTTTAGAGATTAATATGTGGAATTTAGTGAGATTTATTTAAAAAATTTACATCTTTTAAACATAATTTTTTTTTATCTGTGTCAATTAAAATTGAACTGTTGCTAAAAGATTAAATGCAGTGATGGATCTACTTTATCATAATGGGGACTCTTAATCTTTTAAGAAAATCAAAAATTATTTTGATAATAATATTAATACTATTTTAAGACCAACAAAATATTCAGTTTTAGGTTCAATTAGACCTACACACACAAGTTAAAATTATATTTTTTATTTTTAAATATTTTACAATTCTTTAATCACACTATATTTTAATTTTTATTCGACTCTATTTTTGTTTATATGAACTCATCTTCTCTTATAACATCATCATCAATCATTTTTTTTTCTTCCTCTTACTATTACTTCATCTTCCACATTTAAACATTAGACTTTTTTTCCATTAACATCAATTAGATTTTGTCAACAATAAAGTCTATTCTCTCACAAGTCACAATATTAAGGTAATTTTTTTTTTGAAATTAATAAATCTGAATTTTGTCTTCTATTTTTTCAACAAACTAATTTGTTAATCATATATCATTGAACATTTTGAGAATATAAAATATTGTATAAGACAATCGTAATTTTTAAAAACTTATTTATATTTTTAGTTTATTTAATCGTTATAGTTATATATTTTGTAAGAGTTAAAAGTATTTCTCTTTAGTCAAAATATACGTACTATTTTATTGCCTCATCAAATGAAATTTATGGATCTCCTACTAATTAAAAGACTCAAATATCTACTATTTATTGGGAAAATAAACAAATAAATAAATTTAAATAACAATTAAAACTCAAAAAACTATTATAACACAAATTTATCTCATGCTTCACATGACCTCTCTACATTTATATTCTCCAAAATAAATATTTAAATTACATCTTACAACACTCTATAAGAATATAAGAGAAAAAAAAATAATCAAATACAAATTTAAAGTATTTTTAACTGGTGCAAATTATAATAAAAAACTATATTCATATATATTTATATATAACTTTAAGTTTGCTATTTTTTTATTATTTCAATTTCAACTAAAATCATCACTTTTTATGCCACACTATGTTAGTAAGAGATTTTTTTTCTCGTGTAGAGGATCCATTTTGAATAACAATGGTTGTTTAGATTTGAAAATAATTCTTAAAGTTTTGTGGTCTCAAAGGTGACCCAAAAATCACCTCACCATATTTTTTCATATTCATATTTAGCCACACTTCTTATAACAATTTTTTAACACACAGATAGTAAGACTTATTTAAATTTAAATAGATTATTAAAAAAAGGTATGTTTTGATTATCTGTGACTGTGTAGGTCGATTAATTTATACTCATTGTGTACGCACAATAGGGAGACAAATAAGATTTAACCATTCCCATTGTCATTTGTCTTACATTAATATGTCGGAATTATAATATGATGGAGATGAGTGGTCTTTGTTTATTTGAAACATTAATGTTAGTTGGGTTATCCATTCATTGTAAGAGTGACAACCGAAAGAAAAACAAAGATATTATATATATATATATATATATATATTACATATTACATTCAAATTCCAATCAATTTAGTTTTACGACTGCATTAATCTAGTAATCATATTATTCATTATTAAAAATATGCTTAAAATTGACAAATTTTAAATGAGTTTTTCATTCTGTTAGTATTTGTACGGATTAGAATAATATTAAGATGGTCTGTAAAAAAAAAAAGAATGATATTAAATTGGTAATATCACAATGAATTTGAAATTAAATTTAAAATATTAGAGATGTATTTGATAACAAATTAAAAGAAGAGACGTACTTGATTAATATTTTTCAATTGCATATATTATTTTAAAAATATTGATGTGTCCACGTGTATGCTTTTTTTTAATAAAAATAATATAAATTACAAAATTTTATATGATTCTTTAAAAAAATTAAAATTTTTAATCAAAGGAAAGATAAATTTATATATACAATTAGACTAACTATGACTTAGAAATTGTAATTTCAAAACAATTCAATCTTAACTATTAAATAACTTAAAAATTTTAATTTCAATAATCAAACAGTTCAATCTTAATTAATTAGAGTAGCTATGACTTATAAAATATAATTTTTACAATTCAATCTTAACTAATTAACTTAAATATGATTTATAAATTTTAAATTCAATGATCCAACGATTTAGTTTAACATAATTAGACAATTATCACTAAAATTCTAATTTTGAACATCCAATATTTCAATCTTAATTAATTAGAATAACTGAATTAGAAATTTAAATTTCGACAACTAAATAATTCTCTTAACTAATTAATCTAACCATCAACTTAGAAATTTTAATTTCAATTATCCTATGGTTCAATTTGTAATAATTAGACTAACTATGACTTTAAAATTTTAATTTCAATGATCAAATTGTTCAATCTTGATGAGAAATTCTAAATATAACTAATTATGACTGAAAAATTTTAATTTAATTTAATTAGACTAATTATGACTGAGAAATCTAATTTTGACTGAGAAATCTAATTTTGACGATCCAGCATTTTAATCTCAATAAATTAAACTAAATATGGATTAAAAATTATAATTTTAGTGCTTCGAGTGATCCATTTGTACTAATTAGACTAAATATAATTGAAAATTATAATTTCGATAATCTAACCGATTAATCTTAACTAATTAGACAAATTATAACTTTGTAGTTATAATTTTGATAATCCAATGACTCAAACTTAATCAATTAAATATACTATGACTTTGAAATTATTAATTCAATTTAACATCTTAATCTTAACTAATTTAAAAACAATATATATTATTTGCTCACATGAATCACAATAAACACGTTACCTTAATGGTAAGGAACTTGACAAAAAAAAAACTAAGAGATTGAAAAATCCATAATTTCAATTATTATTAAAAATATACTAAAATATAATGTATCATCAAAGACAGTAAGAGGTGAGCACAAAGAAACAGGAAAATTACTATTTACACTAAACCTCCCCCATTGCAGGTACAGATCCAGAAACCATTCACTCAGGAGGCTGACTTTAAACATTTTACACTCAATTGCTTAAAAAAATGTTAAATAAGAGTGGGAGAGACGAGAAAAGTAAAAAAAAAACAAAAGCATGAACTATGAAAAAAATAAAGAAAAACTATTCTCAAATTAAAACCTGATCTTGAATTGAGATAAAAAAAACTAATACAAAATTGATTAGCTTTTAATTTTCACGTAAAAAGTATATTCTTAGCTTTTAATTTTCAAAATTGATTTCTCAGACTAAAAAGTATGATAGTCGATTACTTAGACTACTAAACTAACCACTTTCACACTCTTATCTATATAATGTCATCATTTACTTGATCACTTGTTAGTCATCCATATAAATTCTTTTACACTGAAAGTGCCCCTACCTAGATCCGTCCATGTCCATCAGCTGCATAAACATTAGTGCTTGTCCTCCTTAGAAATGTCTTTTGGAGGAACCTTCGATTCCAGTTCCTTTGTAGACTCCATTGCCCTGAAAAACACAATATAAAAACATATTAAAAACTAATGTATTATCTTCAAAAAAGGAAGAAAAAAAGTTCTATTTTCCGTTACATTTATTCACTTGTTAAACAATGGAAAAGTAGCTCTTCTGTGTTCAAGCCATTTTCTTTTGATATTTTACCTCATCCTATCCTCTATAAAACATCAACACATAGGCTGTATAATAAAAAATGGTGTAACTACTTCAGATATTCAATCTCTGTGACTACACCATAGTTTCAACAGGTTGGTATTAAATCAGCTAAAAGACATTCAGCCTAATCCTCATGCACCCCTTCTATTATTAATTCCCATTAAATATTGCAATTTTTATGTGTTAACCCTCCGGTTTCTGCGAAAAGGACTTTGTCCATCCGAGTTCGGCCCAAAGATAAGTAAAGTTTGGCCAATTATTGTTCAAGTCAGGTCTCGAACTCGAGTACTCAAAATCAATTTCACCTTCATTGAAGCCCGTTAATCACTTGAGTTCAATCACCGAATTATTAAGTATCGAAATTATTTAGTCCATATTAGTGTATTAAACCAAAAACTATTTTGTTTGCTGAACTGAAACAGCTTTTGTTGGTATAACAAGTTGATCATAAATAATTGCCACAAAAGTAATCACAAAGCATGAAACTTTTGTAAATACAATAATAAGATGTGTCATAAACCCCTTACACGGTTCTCCTTGATATGGCTCTTGTTTAACACAAAAAACAGAATTGGAGTATGAAGTAAAGGAAGAATGGAAGGGAGTATATGAACATATAAATAACTTCAAATGAAAATGTAAGACATTCAAAATGGAGCATTGCACAAATAATCTCACAGAAGACAACAAGCAACCCAAAGTCATTAAATTATCAACTGAAAAGAGTCATAGCTAATGATCTTTTCCCCTAGGTTTAACTCAATGAAATAGAAAATCACATAGCAAATAAAAAACTATTTTCTTAGTCTAATCCTACTAGCAATCCAACAACCAATTCAACAACTCTGAGTGAAGTACTTAGCAGCTAACTAACACTGTAAGCTATGTTACCAATCTCAGATAACATAGAGTGCCAAACCCCAAAAATGGGATAGCATGATTACAAATAGCGGGATGACTGCTATTGCAAAGGCCAAAAAACAATATATAAATTAAACATAAAATACAAACAGTATAAAAAATACTATAAAATAAAAAATAAAAAAAAATAAAAGCAAAGTACACAAAATTAAAGGGGTAATCATACTTAATAACCAAAATTCAATATCAAAATCAAGTTCTAATAGTAATCGTAATCAACAAAATAGAGAATATAGCAAAAGAAATAGAGCAGACAAATCAGAGTCACAAAAAGAACGAAAACAACAAAGCAAAAACATAATGATGCTGAGCAAAGTAAGAACTGAATAGAGGAAGCACGAAAAAGGTTTCTTTTTCACGATGCTGAAACAACCCCTTCGTGGGGTTACAATAATAAAAAATTAGGGATTAAATGGGTGCAAAATGACCTAGACACCCTTAATGAGAATAAAAAATAAAAATAAAAACTTGTGTTTTTGGAAATGCACTAGAGTCGGTCTGATAGCAGGTCAGGGCTGGGGTACAGGTCGCGATGATAGCGGGATTCTCGGCCAAGAGCACTGCTATCGTTGAACGCTTTTTTCCGGTCAGTGGCGTCGCAGCCAGCCCCTCCACTGAACAGGGATCTTGCCGGGATAGACCACATAGACTGTAAGAGACACAAAGCACTTTCTTTTTATCCCCTTAGTTTGTGTTTAAAATTTTAAGATATCATAGTGATACTGCACAGCCACATAGAAGCAACAAATTGGAGCTTCATGATATCACAGTCAGAATTACACTGGGAAGCAACATTTCTCAACGAAATGCAAATCCAAACATACAATTAGTACATTAGAATAAATAAAAGAGAAGGCCATTCCACAAAAATAATGAAAGTTAAAAGAACTATCATTGCATTAACTTTCACTACTCGATTTACTCAAATTATGTTGCTGCTCAGTAGAAACAGTAAATAAACTAAATTTAGGGCGAATGATTAAATTTAAATGCATCCCTCTAGTCAAAAGTACAATACTTATATTTCACTTGCATTGTTCTCATCAACCTCTCAAGCAAAACAAAGACGGAAAAAGGAAAATCTCTTCAGCTCAACATCAACTGTGAAAATTGTTCCAGCAACACAAATGTTCTAGTTCTTAATACAATAGTTTTAAGCTCTAATCACACAAAGACAGAGTTTATGGCAATAAAACAAGTTTGTTAAACATGCAAGTGTGTGGTAAAAAATGGGCTAAGAATTCAATTACAGACATTTCAGATATACAATTTCAGATTGCGCATCTAAACTAGGTATATGTTATTCAGATAACACATTATCACATTCAAATTTCAAAATGAACATCCACAAGGAAATAAATACTCCACCCATTCCATATCTTTTTTAATTTAAGGTTTTTGTACACCATAAAAAACATTTAATTTAATTTAATTTAATTTAATTGACGTATACTTTACCAAAATATCATTAACTATTTTACAAATTCTCGTTTTCCAATGCAATGAGCATAAATACTGTAAGGCAGTGTTATAAATTGTGAATCACGTAAAATAACTGTTTGTTCAAATTCCTCTATGCTACAGTACTGCTATAGCCACTATTGGACACATTTTTTACTAAATCGTCTTTTGCAAAATAATAAAGGTTTGTTATAATTCGGCTAAACTAAAGCACTATGCCACTATTTGACAACACTACTCTAAGGGTATAGTTGGAAAACAAATGTTAATTATATCTTGGATTTCTCACATAACACGGACACATGTATAACATTCAATTGAGGTCTATTTGGTTAGAAGGGAATGGAGCGGAGGGGAAGGAATCAAAATCCCTCCTAAGCCACTTTTAGCTCCCCTCCAAAAGTAAGGGGATTTGGAGGAAAGACAATAATAAGTTAAGTTTATCCTTTCATTACACAAGAGTGCTACACTGCCGTTGCTGCTATTTGTCAACATTTTGTACTAATCAGCTTATTGTGAAATAATAGTGAATTGTTCAAATTTTGCTATACTACAGCGCCACTGTAAATGCTATTTGGGGAGAAAAATACAATTTTACATATCCCCTTCATAAAAATCTCAACTCAATGGTGCCGGTAATGTGTCCGGTGTATGTGATTAGTGGAAAACTACCAAAGATATGAAATGGATAGAATAGTATAATATACTTACAATTGTTGATTTGGATCCCGATAATTTTCCGTAGTATCTAACTCATGACTTCTTATGTATCAAATCACAAACGCGTAACTTTTCTAATCATGAGTTAAAATTTCATTTCTTTAATTTTCCCTTAAAAATAATTTTAAAGAGAAAAAGAAAACAAAGTCCAGAGCTCAATACTTAAACAAAGAAAATCGAAATTCTCTAAACCTAAAAGTTTTATACAAACAAGAAGAGAAAAGAGAGGTCTTACTTTGAAGAAGTGGCGGTTTCTTCTTCTAGCCAGTGGCGAATTTGTTTGACGTTGCGCTTGAATATGGACGCAGATTGCTTCACGTCACTCCTTAGAAGAAGAACAACGGCGCTTACACCGGCTACCGTCAGCACGAAATTCGTCAAACCCATGCTGATTCACACGAACACTGCACTACTCTCTACTCGCGCAAGGGTTCTATTTTATGAACAAAGGGATTTTGATTTTTTCTACTCCAACACAAAATATTTAATAATCAAAACGACTTTTTTTTATATTTAAAAAATCTTAAATATACTTTTAGACTTTTCTATGCGTTGTTTCTATTGGTTGAATTTTGAGAAAATTACGTTTATCTTCTCTGATTTGATTAAATGTCACACACCTCCCCTCTAGTTTTCGATTCACCATTAACCTCCCTTATAATTTTTCCTCATGACACGAAGCACCCTCACATACACCGTTTGCAACTTCCCTAACGGAAGAAATCACTGTTTACAAACATCTCCAAATAATCACTAGCGAGGCTTCTCCTTTAGACAGAATTAAAGAATGCCATGGATATTATTTTTCTCGCATCCGTTGTTGCAACTTTCTTCATGTTCGTTTTCTTTCTTTTTTTAATTTTAATTTTTTGTTTAAAATATCCCTAATTGGATAGGGGTCTGTGAAGTTTTCTTTTCAATAATTCTTATTTGAAATTTTCAAAATACTTCTTATTTTAATTTCTTTTTCATATTAACGAAAAAATTATTCAAAAAACTTGAAATTTTTTGAGAATTTTCTTTAAGAAAGTTGATTTTACAAATTCGAACTTTCTTAAAGAAATCACCATTTACAATGTGATATATAAATAAGTAAAAAAGAAAAATAAATATTTTAATATATAATTTTAAAAAGAAAATAATTTAGCAATTTTTTCTATATAAAAGGTATTGAAAAAAAACCCAGTCTAAGATGTGCTTAGAAGGGGGTGGTGTTCCAGATTGGTCAGTGACAAGGGAGCAAAGATAAGGGGGAAAACTTGTAATTTGATAAAATAAAATAAAATTTATGTGTGGAAGTTGACGGTGAGAATGTCGTCTTTTGTACCTTTTAATTAATCTTATACTTACTTATTTAAAAAAATTATGTTTAAAATATTCAAAATATTCTTAATAAAACTATAAAATTTAAAAGTGTCCTTGTACTCTACAAGTTGTGTTTTTCGAAAAAACAAGTGTTGTTAAATTTTTTTTACTGAAGATTTCACGGTTATAACTATCGGAAATTTGAAATTTAAAATTTCATTCCTCATTAAAATTTCCCCAAGATGCCACCATGTATTAGGCTTACAAATTTTTTTTTCTCTCATTTTTATAATTACAAAATTGTTTATTTAGTAAAACAAAAATAATTATAATATTTTAAAAAACAAAATATTATTAATAAATTAATTAATAAAATAAAATAAAATTATATTAATAATAATACTAATAATAATATTAAAGTAAAGTAAATTATATTATTAAAATTTTATATATTTTTTAAATATTTTTATTATTTTTTTTAATTACATTAACAATATTTTATTATTATTATTTAATTTTTTTTTTGTTTATTAGATTAGAATAAAAATAGAAGGGAGTTGTTAAGAAAATAAGTTGTTATTTTATAAAATATTCGCAATAAAAATAAAAATAGCAGAGAGTTGTTAAGAAAATACGTTGTTATTTTATGGAAAAAAATATTAGGGGCACCTTATTTGTTTTTGGCACATTTAGTCAACCATTTGATGTATTTTTTTTCTTCTTCAATTTAATATATTTTATTTATTAATAGTATTTTGATTTTTTAAATAAATTAAAAATAATTAAAAAATCAAAATTCTATTATCAAAATAAAATAAAATACATTAAATTGGAGAAAAGATGTGGTTAAATAGATGTACCAAAACAAACGACTTGTTATATTATAATAATTTTCTTTTTTGGTCTAATAAATAAAAATAATAATAACAAAATTTAAATTTAATGTATTTCTTTTTTTCAATTTGTGGTATTTTTTCTTTAAAGAAGTGTGACACTCTAAACCCCACAATAATATATATTAATTTATACAAGAATTTTAATTTAATTCGCAGCGGATAAAGAATATTTGTTTTCAAGAAAATAAAACTTTTATAACAAACTTAGGATATCAAAATTCTCAAAAATCAAAAGGAATACTTTAAACTTTTTCCTCTTATAAAACAGTAAGGTTTTCGTACAAAAAGTTTTTTCTAATTAAATAAATAAAATACAATTTATGACTCTCATTCCCGCTATCACTTATCAGAGAGGGGTTTCTTTCAAACTTGAACTTTAAGACTCATTAACCTGTAACAACTGCGATTTTGCAAATGCAAGGCCAAGTCAGTCAAACACAAACAACGAAGGAGGTGAATTTCAAAATCATGTTGATAGTATAATATAAGTATGAAGAACACACAAACAATCATAATATATCGTATCATAATCACATTACAATATATCAAAATATTTAAGTAAATAGTACCATATTATAACATCAAAGTCACTCAAGTAAAATAATCATCTAATTTTAATATGTATCAAATCAACTAAAGATAATTATTATTACTTTTGAAACGCATCAATCACAACAAAACAATCACAAGGAAATGCAATGCTATGCATGAGCTTAGACTGTACTTCACAATGTGGTACCATTCTAACTCTGAAGTACTTGGTTAGGAGGCTTGATACTATGTCATCATCTCGGTGAATAGACAATTCAAATTGGCCATGTCCTCATAGATCCCCTTAACTCAACCCGAGACACATACGTGGCAGTCGAGGTAAACGTGTGTTGCATGGTAGCTCCCGACATTTGGAGTGCGACCTCCAAGTCACCTAGGAATTCCCCACCCGAATACCTCCAAGGTCTAACAATCTTACCTTAAGGCTCAACAACTAACTGCCACGGTCAGGCTCATTCAGTTGTACTTCCCCAGAATCACTAGGCTTGTCAGACCATACCTATATGATGGAAAAATAATCTCCACTTCACAAATTCTCAATATTTATTTTCTCCCCCCGTTAGCTTAGACTACTCCATTAAGAGAATTGTCTTTAGGAATCATCATTATCTCATAAAGTATGGGATACTTCAATATTCTCATCACAATTTTATAGTATCATTAATCATACATAATCATGATCATCATATAAACTCATCACAATTTTATAACATCACTATCATCAATCAAAAATCATCAAATAAGCATATAACATATCATACATCTATCTTTTATTATCACATCTCATAAATTCGTCTAATAAAACATATGCACATAATTTCATTCAACATCCAACATCACAATAATGACAAATATCAACTACCACACAAGTATCAAAAATTAAATCAATCAACACCTTATAAACATTTTTATTTCACATTTTAATCTCACATTTCTCATATTTCACATTAATCAATTTATCTCTCAAAGGGCTACTGCCGTACGTAGCGAGTCTCGGATGAATCGTTGGGGAATACAATTTTCCCGTTCATCTCACAATATATTATACTCATGAACTCAAACGCTCTCTCATCCCTTACCTTATTTCGACGTTTTCACACACGAATATGATTCCACGAGAAAACAATATTTGTTCTTTGACTCTTTATCCTTTAATTGATCTAACTCGACAATTTATAGGTAAATGTCAAAATAAATTATGAGAAAATACTCTAAAAACTAAATTCGAAATTCGGTCAAGGAAAATTAATTACCATAAATCAGAAAACCAATCAGTGGATTGTTGAGACAAAATCTCTCAAATGATTTTAATGATAACAAAATTACTTAAGAGATTATGGTTGTGGTTAATGACTAACATGTGCTCTTGAGTGTATTCATATAAGATAATAGGTTATTAATCATTAAGGCAAAAAGAAGGAAAAAGTGATTTTGGCCTGAGGATGGAAAACCCTCGTGAGGATGGAAATTGCTGCAAGCGCGAGGATGGAAATTGCTGCAAGTTGAAAAACTCCAGATCTGGACAATCTGATTTCTCACTAGAATAATTGTGTTTATTCAAATGTATAACAATGTCAAACATGAATAAACAAAGCATTCAAAAGTAAGAGTCAAAAGGTCAAAAGAAAAAGGTGAATATGGCTAGATCTAGTATGTAAAGGATAGGCTAGCAAAAGTGAAAGCAACCTATCAAGCATGTGCAAAGGTCAAAATATGAACATTTAATGGGCTTGCACGTTTTAATTCATAAAGAAGTCAAGTTAACAAAAGGCAACTTGAAACAAGCCAAAAATGGAAGATCACATGTTGCTGCCAGATCTGATCATCGGACTGAGTATGACAGTCCTATGTCATAAAGTGGCTTTTTCTCTCTTGTCCACATCACCTCAAAAGATGAAGCCAACCTAGACCTTAAAGACTTCGAAAAATGCAGCTCAGAAACAGCCTTGCACTTTGATTAAAGAGAAAAAGCAAGGACATGTCAAGATCAAAGCTATGATGCAAGAGGATGGGTTCTGCCTAAGCCTAACAAGCTGAGTGGCAGTTCTGTAATTTTGATGAAAACCTTGGATCCTTTGAAAATGAGCTCCAACGGTCATCAAGGGCTTGGATCTCTATAAAATGCATACAAGCTCTCCATTGGAAGACACACAACACACTTGCATAAAAAGATCAAGCATCTTAAAGCTTTCAAGAAGCAAATCACATCCTCCCTTATTACTTTCTTTGATCCTACACTATATCTTTGTATATCTTTTGAGAAAGTATTAAGTATCAATCACTCTCATTCTACTTTGTAATTTCCTAGTGAGTGAAGCTTGGAAATATTTGGAAATTGATTGTAAGCTTGGTGAAGCTTGATAATACACAGTTGTAATCATCCTCGGGTTGAGGATTGATCTGTTTGAAAGTTAGTGAAATCTCACAAGGGTGTGAGGACTGGACGTAGCCATCTTTGGGTGAACCAGTATAAAATTGTGTGTCTGTCCCTCATATTCTGCTCCTATCTTTTTTGCTCAGCTTAGATCTAACGATTTAAAAATCCCATCATCGAGCTAGTCATCCTCAGCAAGAGGGTAGTTTTTAAAACACTTAAAAATTGTTTTTAACAGCAAAATCCCTATTCAACCCCCCCTTCTAGTGATATTTAGCTACAACAATTGGCATCAGAGCAAGGTTCTCTAAAAAATACACCTAACAGTGTAAGAGAAAAAGATCCAAAAAGAAATATGTCAAAAGCTAAGTACATCCCTGAAGGAGGATCATCCAGCCGACCTCCCTACTTTGATGGTACAGATTACTATCATTGGAAAGGTAAGATGAGGCTATTTCTCATATCACAAGACAACAACATGTGGTCTGTGGTGGAAAATGGAGATCATGTCATCAGGACCAACAACGCAGATGCAACCTCCGATGAGAAACCTCAAGCACAATGGACGGCTGATGAAAATGCAAAGGTACTCCTAAACTCTAAAGCTCATTTATTTCTAACGTGTGCTTTGTGCAGGGAAGAGTATGACAGAGTTGAAGAATGCAAAAACGCTAAAGAGCTATGGGATACTCTAAGAATTCATCATGAAGGATCAAGTCATGTAAAAGAAGCAAGGATAGATATGGGAGTAAGGGATTTCGAACTATTCGAAATGAAGGAGGATGAAACTATTGATGAAATGTTCTCAAGGTTAACCATCATATTGAATAACTTGAGATCTCTTGGAAAAGTATACTCCGTTTAAGAAAGGATAAGAAAGATCCTAAGAGGTTTACCAAAAGAATGGAGGCCAATGGTAACTGCCATTACAGAAGCAAGAGGTTTGACCAACATGAAATTAGAAGATTTGGTTGGAACTCTAAGAGCTCATGAACCATTGTTATTGGCTGATAAACCAAACAAAAAGGGAAGAATGATTGCTCTAAAAACCAGCCAAACAGAAAGCTCAACTTCCAAGAAGAATGAAGATGTCACAACAAAGGAAAACGCAGAGTATCCTCTGTCTGAGGATGAGGATGACCTCGTTCTGATTTCCAGAAAAATCCAGAGGATGTTAAACAGAAGAGGACAGAATAGAGGACCTCCTCAAAAAGAAAAAATTGACAAAAGTCAAATAACTTGTTATGGATGCAACAAGATGGGACACTATAAAACTGAGTGTCCTCTCAACAAAAGGAACTGTAGAAAATTCCCATACAAAAACAAATCCATGATGATCACTTGGGATGATAGTGATGAGTCATCCTCGGAGCAAGAAAAGGAAGAAGAGGCCAACCTATGTCTCATGGCAAAATCAGAAAATGACAAGGTAAGTATTTCTGATCTATGTCCAAATTGTGAAAAATTAGAAGTTGAATTTGATAGCCTTTTAAATGACTCATACACTTTATCTCAAAAATGCATGTTTCAAAAAACCCAACTTGTTGAGATAAAGAAACAAAATGAAGAGCTACAGAAAAAGAATGATGAATATGTTAAAATCATTCAAGAGTTGCAGCAATCTCACTTTCAAAATTCTGAGAAACAAAAAATTCTTGAATCGCATCCTCCTGACGAGGATACAGAAAAGGAAATTTTGTAAACTGAGGTTATGGAACTAAAAAATGATATTTCCAACTTTGTCAAATCTACAGAAACATTTCAAAAGATAATGGGGTCCCAATCTGGAATATTTGACAAGGCTGGAATTGGTTTTAAAAGCTCTCAAAAACAAAAATTATATGAAAACTTTTTCTTGCCTAAAAAACGAGAGGATAGGCCTAAATGCACCTTTTGCAAAAAACTTGGGCATACTTCCAAAATCTGTCATGCTAAGAAGAAAGCTAACAATGAAAAGGCAGCATGCTCATTCTGTGGTAAACATGGGCACCATGATTCTATTTGCCATCATAAAAGGAATATCCTCAAAAGAGGAAAAACTAACCAACAAGGACCCAAAGCTATATGGGTACCTAAGTCTCTTTTAAACTCTAAAACAGGTTCATCCTCTAATCAACAAAAGAAAGCCTTGGTACTTGGACAGTGGTTGCTCAAGGCATATGACGGGAGATAAGCACTGCTTCATGTCTTTGGAGATAAAGGATGGAGGATCAGTCACATTTGGTAATAATGATAAAGCTCAAATAAAAGGAACAGGTATTATTGGTAAGAATAATTCTGCAAAAATTGAAAATGTTCAATATGTGGATGGCTTGAAACATAACTTGCTAAGCATTAGTGGTTTTGAAGTTATTTTTAAGCCAACTCTATGTGAGGTTAAACACTCATCCTCGGGTAGAGTTTTCTTTTCCGGTTTTAGAAAAAAGAATTTATATGAACTTTATCTTGATGATTTACCTACTGAATCTTGTTTTGTTTCCATTGAAAAAGATAAATGGATTTGGCACAAACGAGCCGGTCACACAAGCTTAAACACTATTTCTAAATTAGCAAATTTAGAATTAGTAAAAGGTCTTCCAAAAATTAATTTTGAAAAAGACAAAGTTTGTGAAGCTTGTGTGAAAGGAAAACAAGTTAAAAGTAGTTTTCACTCTAAAAACTTTGTTTCAACAAATCATCCTCTTGAACTCATTCACATTGATCTCTTTGGTCCTATCAAAACTCCAAGTCTTAGTGGAAAAAGATATGGCTTTGTACTTGTTGATGATTTTTCCCGTTTTACTTGGGTTCTATTTTTAAAACACAAAGATGAAGCCTTTGAGGCATTCCACCATTTTTGCAAAAAGATTCAAAATGAAAAAGGTTCAAAAATTGTCTCGGTGAGAAGTGACCATGGAGGTGAATTTGAAAATGAATCTTTTAAAAATCTTTGTGAAGAAAATGGTATTTCTCACAACTTTTCTTGTCCAAGAACTCCCCAACAAAATGGGGTTGTTGAAAGGAAAAATAGAACTTTACAAGAAATGGCTAGAACTATTTTAAATGAAGCCAACATTGAAAAATATTTTTGGGCCGAAGCCATTAATACCGCTTGTTATATTTCAAATCGTACATCCATTAGAAAAATTTTGAACAAAACTCCATATGAATTATGGAAAGGGAGAAAACCAAATATTTCCTATTTTCACATATTTGGGTGTTATTGCTACATTCTAAATAATAAAGAAAATTTGGGAAAGTTTGATCCAAAATCCGATAAAGGAATTTTTCTAGGATACTCCACAACGTCAAAAGGTTATAGAATATATAATCTTAGGACTCAAACTGTGGAGGAATCCATGCATGTTATTTTTGATGAGTTTGATGACTTGTGTTTAGAGAAAAAGGATAAGGATGAAGAAGATGAAAATACATCCTCACAAGTACCCGGTCCTCACGCAGAGGATGAGTCTGATCCAACCTCTCAACAACTTCCAAGAGGATGGAAAACAGTCACGCATCATCCTCTAGATCTAGTCATTGGGAATACTGAAGATGGTGTGAGAACCAGAAACTCTCTAAGGGAAAATACTTCCAACATGGCCATGATATCACAAGTTGAACCCAAGACAATTGATCAAGCTATTGGTGACAAATCATGGGTTGAAGCTATGATGGAAGAACTCTCACAATTTGAAAGAAACAAGGTATGGAATCTTGTACCCCATCCTCTGGACAAATCTGTTATTGGAACTAAATGGATATTTAGAAACAAACTAAATGAGGATGGAGAAGTCATTAGAAATAAAGCAAGACTAGTGGCACAAGGGTACAACCAACAAGAAGGAATAGATTATGATGAAACGTTTGCACCCGTAGCAAGACTTGAAGCAATAAGAATCCTCTTAGCTTATGCTACTCATAAAGGTATAAAACTATTCCAAATGGATGTGAAAAGTGCCTTTTTGAATGGGTTCTTAAATGAAGAAGTGTATGTTCATCAACCTCCTGGGTTTGAGGATGAAAAACGACCAAACCATGTGTTCAAACTCTCTAAAGCTCTTTACGGTTTAAAGCAAGCTCCTAGAGCTTGGTATGAGAAGTTAAGTTCTTTTCTTAAAGAAAATGGATTCATTAGAGGACAGATTGATACTACTCTTTTCAAGAAAACACTTGAAAAAGATTTATTGATTGTTCAAATATATGTCGATGACATTATATTTGGATCCACAAATGAAAAAATGTGTGAAGAATTCTCAAATCTCATGCAAAGCGAGTTTGAGATGAGTATGATGGGGGAATTAAAATTCTTCCTTGGTTTACAAATCAAACAACGAGAGGATGGTATTTTTATCTCACAAGAAAAATACACCAAGGATTTGCTCAAAAAATACAACATGAGTTCTGCCAAGAGTATGGGAACTCCAATGCACCCATCCTCCTCACTCCACAAAGATGATGAAGGAACTCCTATTTCTGAAAAGGAATACAGAGGGATGATAGGATCCTTGCTGTATTTAACTGCAAGTAGACCGGACATAGTCTTTGCAGTCGGTCTTTGTGCAAGGTTTCAATCCTCTCCTAAAGAATCTCATCTCACAGCTGTAAAAAGGATTTTTAGATACCTTGTTGGTACTATAAATCTGGGAATTTGGTACAAGAAATGTTCCAATCTTGACCTTATAGCTTATTGTGATGCCGACTACGCGGGAGACAAAGTTGAAAGAAAAAGCACAAGTGGTGCTTGCCAATTTCTTGGTAAATCCCTAATAAGTTGGTCATGCAAAAAACAAAGTACCATTGCTCTTTCAACCACTGAAGCAGAGTATGTATCAACCGCTAAATGTTGCTCACAACTGCTCTGGATAAAAAATCAGCTTGAGGATTACTCGCTAAGGTACGCAAAAATTCCCATCCTCTGTGATAATACAAGTGCAATAAATCTTTCTAAAAATCCCATTCAACATTCTAGATCTAAGCACATTGAAATTAAACATCATTTTATAAGAGATCATGTGCAAAAAGGGGATTTAGAACTGATTTTTATTGACACTGAAAATCAATTAGCAGATATCTTTACCAAACCTCTCCAAGAGGATAGGTTCAAAAAGATCTTGGATGAACTTTCAATTATTAATTTGTCTAAAATTAATTGATTTATCTTGTGATGCTCTTTATTATATTATTCTTTTTATTGTATTTTTTATATAAAAATCTGTTGCCTTTTAAATATGTATTTACATTTTTAGTTAGGCTTGAGAGGATAGGAAAACCATCAGAGGACGGAATGTCCAGTTTAGTGAAACGCTCCCTGACGTGGCAGCCTAGAGAAAAGTGGCACGCCTTCTCTGCCATTAGACAGCACGCGTGGCGCATGCCTCCGTGTTCCACGCCATGCATTGAATGCATTTACGGCCACGTGACTCATCCATGCAATCCATCATCTCACTAGCTTCCTAGGCATACGACGCATTAAATTTTTCTGTCTCCTTCACGATTTCTCACGGTCCCTCACACGTTTGCTCACACGATCTCCTGGTTCATTTCCCATCCTCGTCTATTTGTTTCCCATCCTCTTCATTTTCTCTCATCAACTTTTGCCTAGAAATCCTTTCATCACTCAACAGTTTCTTCCCTCACCTTCCTGCATCAATGGCACGAATCAAAATGACTGTAAAACGCAAAAAATTCTGCCAAGAACCTGAGAAAAACCAACGTGAGGAAAACCAATCTGAAGCAACTTCCATGAACACCATTTCTTCATCTCAACCATCCAAAAGCTCCACTCCTCCAAAAATCGTCAAAAAATCCTCCTCCTCAACTCCTTCCAGGCGCTCCTCCAGAATCATGTCTGGAGCCGTTTCGACCAAAAAGGCAACCCCTCAGGACAACACGATTCATGTCATCAACTCTGATAATTCAGAGACCACTCCTCCTGTTGAACCAACACAACAACCTCCTCCTGCAAAATCAGTTTCCAAAACTCCAACTCCCAAAAAGACCAAACCACCTTCATCAAAACCCCCTTCGTCATCAACAAAAATTTCTGCCAACACTTCATTGTTTGATTGGGACGAAGTAGAATCGGTCTACACTTCAAAATGGCAAAACAAGTCAGTGGTAAATGGAAAAATCATTGACCTTGTTGATATTAAACAAGGAGGGTTCAACATTGAAGAAATGTTTGAACAACTCGGCTGGACCTCATTCTTCAAAATCAATGAACCACA
>NC_021162.2:27823768-27837551 GCF_000331145.2 Cicer arietinum | reverse complement strand
CTTGTGTGTTTGGTTAATATTAAATATGCACTTAATTATATTTAATTATTTCCAAAGATATCTTATTTCAATTATTTATTTTATAAATAATCATCTTGAGATAGTAGTAATATTGTGTTTGATTTTCTTTACTTTTATATACTTATTTTGGAATTGTGATTATATATATATTTATTATGATTTAGTAATTAATATAAAATATTCTTGTTATATTTATTTATTTTATAATTTTGAATATTCTCTAATGATATATTATTATATCGTGAGTATTTTGAAAAATAAGTATAATTATAGTGATTAGTTTGAATATGGGAATTTGAGTTGTTAATAATATGTATTTTTTTTAAAGGTCAATTATTTTAATTACTCTAATCTATCAAGTATTAGTTTCAAAATATTAAGTAATTATATTGTGTTAAAAAAATAACTTGGGTTGTTGTTAGTTTTATTAAAAATAAATAAATAAAAATTAAAATGTATTTCATGGGTAAAGCCCAAGTAAAACCTAATTAAAGAATAAAACAGAAAGAAAATAGAGAGAGAGAGAGAGAGAGAGAGAGAGAGAGAGAGCAAGTTACGCAGCAATGGCTCCCAAGAAGAATTGGAGGAAAAATAGAAGAAAATTGATACCGGCGGTCGATAACTGTCTCAGAAAATTTTCTCCCTTTCCGTCGAAATTTCAGTATTTATTTTATACATTTAGTTAGTCAATTAAACCTACTTTTCCAGATTTTTAACAACCCCAATTCCTCTCTAAAATACCCGACTTCTCCGTTTGTAGAATTCATTATTTTGCACAGTTCTTCTTCACCGTAAGTCCGATTTGAGTGAAACCAACGCCAAAACGATCGTGTGAAAAGTGGTTATATTATCCACTGATTAGTTTTCTAATTTATGGCAAGTTTACTTGGCCGACTTTGGAAATTTAATTTTTAGAGGTCTTCTCATAATCTATTTTTGACGTTTACCCATAAATTGTTGAGTTAGATCGATTGAAGGACAAAGAGTCAAAGGACAAAGGCTGTTTGCTCCTGGAATCATATTCGTGTGTGAAAGCGTCAAAATAAGGTAAGGGGTGAGAGAGCGTTTGAATTCATGAGTGTAATATATTGTGAGATGAACGGGAAAACCATATTTCCCAACGATTCATCCGGGGCTCGCTACGTATGGCAATAGCCATGTGAGGGATAAATTAATTAATGTGAAAATATGGAAATTGTGAGATTAAAATATAGAATAGAAATATTTGTAGGGTGTTGATTGATTTAATTTGTTTGAATGTGTGGCATTTGATATTATTGTAATATTTGATTTAATTCCGTTAAATGTGTGGCATTTGATATTATTGTGATATTTGATTTAATTTCGTTAAATGTGTGGCATTTGATATTATTGTGATATTTGATTTAATTTCTTTAAATGTGTGGTGTGTAGTATTATTGTGATATTGGTTGTTGAATTAATTTTATGCATATGTTTGATTAGATGAGTTTAAATGATGTTATAATAAAAATAGATGTGTTGTGATAATTATATGTAATGATGATAATGTATGATTAATAATGGTGATGTGATAAATTTGTGATGAATATATGTGTTGATGTATGATTGATAATAGTGATTCTATAAATTGTGATGAGTTTATGTGATGATGATGATGATGTGGGATTAATTATAGTGATGTTATAAATTATGATGGGAATATTGTGATTTCAATTTGTGTCTGAGACGACGGTATTAATGGAGTATCATATACCAACGAGGGGAGAAAATAAATATTGTGAATTTGTGAAGTGGAGATTATTTTATCATCATATAGGTAGGGTCTGACAAGCCTAGTGATTTCGGGGAAGTACAACTGAATGAGCCTGATCGTGGCGGTCTGCTGTCGAGCCTTAAGGCAAGATTGTTAGACCTTGGAGGTATTCGGGTGGGGAATTCCTAGGTGACTTGGAGGTAGCACTCCAAATGTCGGGAGCTACCACGCAACACACGTTTACCTCGACTGTCACTTATATGTGTCTCGGGTTGAGTTGATGGGATCTATGAGGACATGGCCAATTTGAATTGTCTGTCCACCAGAATGGTGGCATAGTATCAAGCCTCCTAACCAAGTACTTCAGAGTTAGAATGGTACCACATTGTGAAGTAGAGTCTAAGCTCATGCATAGCATTGCATTTACTTGTGATTGTTTTGTGGTGATTGATGTGTTTCAAAAGTAATAATAATTACTCTTAGATGATTTGATGCATATTATAATGAGATGATTATCTTACTTGAGTGAATTTGATGTTATAATATGATACTATTTACTTAAATATTTTGATATATCATAATGTGATTATGATACGGTCTATTATGATTGTTGCGTGTTCTTCTTACTTATATTATACTATTAACATGATTTTGAAACTCACCTCCTTCGTTGTTTGTGTTTGACTGGCTTGGCTCTGCGTTTGTGAAATCGCAGTTGTTACAGGTTAATAAGTCTTGAAGTTCAAGTTTGGGAAGAACCCCGCTCTGATAGGTGATACCGGGAATAAGGGTTGTAATTTGTATTTTACTTATTTATTTTGAAACAACTTTTGTATGAAAGCCATATAAGTACTAGTAGGTTTTTAGAATTAAATCAAGTAATTATACTTAATTCAAGCTTATTGAGATTGCACTATGGAGTAAAGAAGTTAAAGTGTTCCTTTTGATTTTTGAAAAACGTGATATCCTAAAGTAAAAATTAAAGTTTTTATTTTCTTGGAAACATGTTTTTATTTATCCGCTGCAAATTTTATAGAAATATGATATAAATTATTATATATATTATTTTGGGGTTTAGGGTGTCACATTAGTGGTATCAGAGCAGGTCTGTCCAATCAGGCCGAGTGGGTCGAATGTTGATTCTGTGTTACGATGTCAGTCGTGTCAATTGTGTTTTCTTGTTTAATAATTATTTTCACTATGATGGTTTTCCCGTTATATGATTGTGTTAATGATTATATGATTTTGTATTATTATACATATTTTCGAGAGTACTAATTAACTGTTTATTAATTGCTTACTCTGATTTGGTTATGGTTCCTAAATTCCTACTTAAGTGAGTAAATAAATAAACCATAAAATTACTTGTTAAGATTTGAGTTAATTTTAATTGTTGACACGATTATGTTAGTTACTTGTTGCTTATTGCTTGTCTACAGAACTATGACTTTTGCACTCTTGTTTTATATGAATATTTAGAAATAATAATTTTGATTGACCAATTTAAGTTATTAATCCCATTCACGTAACCTTAGTTATCAAATGTCAAACCTCACTAGTTAGTATTTTTAAAGTTCCATTTTCACCCTTAATCAACTTAAAAAATTTAGTTTTGATATGTATATGTGACACGATTATGTTAGTTACTTGTTGCTTATTGCTTGTCTACAGAACTATGACTTTTGCACTCTTGTTTTATATGAATATTTAGAAATAATAATTTTGATTGACCAATTTAAGTTATTAATCCCATTCACGTAACCTTAGTTATCAAATGTCAAACCTCACTAGTTAGTATTTTTAAAGTTCCATTTTCACCCCTTAATCAATTTAAATATTTAGTTTTGATATGTATATGTTTAAAGTGGTTTGATCTAGTAACTAATTGATTGAAACATTGATTTCTGTATGAATTATATGTTTAAAACTCCAAGTATTGACTTTTACTAGATACAAATTATTATTATTTTGTTGAAACTCAATTTAGAGAAAAAAAAAAAAACATGTTTCGTTCTAATCTTTGAGTAAGATAGAAAATATGTTTCTTACGTTTAAAGCTTTAATTTTGACTAAAAAATTCTTATTTTTATTTTATGTTTGCTTGTGTTAAAAAAAATCAATTTTAAATCGTGAATGTTAACTTTAAATCATTTGAAAGTGTTGATGGTTGTATCTAGATGAGTAGAGTTTTGATATTGGTTTTGAAAACAATTTAGAATGTTCTTTAAATAGTATGAAGTTCATATTATTAGCAATAGTAATTCTTGAATATTAGAGGTCGATAGAACTTAGAATTTTTTTAAATGACATTTTGAAGGAGTTAAAGTTTATTTATTTTGTATGATGAAAATAACTTTTGTTTGAATCACTCTTGGTTATTTTAAAGAAATTAAATTGAGTTGAATTTTTGTTGATTTATAAAATAACAATAATTATATACTACTGATTCTATTTAATGTTTAAAACAGGTTAAAATTTACTGTATGTTTTACTATGTCTTGTTTTTTAAGAAAATTAAAAATAGTTGTCTGATTTTGATATTATGAACTCATTAGAGTTTGCCTCGATGTTAGAGTTTTAGATTTTAAGAACTCTTCAGTGATTTACAATAGTACTAATGATAAAATGTCTACTAATTGAGAAAGAGAAGGAAAAAAAAAACAAAGTTTTTAAAAATCTTCTCGACAGTGAAATTCTTTTTGAAAAGTTATCAAAATTTTGGATTCCATAATTGATGTATTTTACAAGTAGAATTATTTTTTTATTAATTAACCTAAAAAAAAATGGTATGCATTAGATTGATATGTGTAGAGTGCATCATGTAGATTGATATGTGTAAAGTGTCTCATGTAGATTGGTATGCGTATAGAAACTAAAATTTATTTTATCAATTATTTTTATTAATTATAAAATTGTAATTTTTATGTGAGACTCAATTTTTAAGATTAGAACAGAACTCCAAAATCTTTAAAATTGATGGTGTGTTATGTTTTGGACCAATTTTGTGGCTTGATAGCAACTGATGGATGTATCTATAAGCATGCTAAGTAGTTAGTGTGAGAGGAGGCTACTATTTTGTAGATTTATCAATTAGTGTAATTCATTATCATTATCATATGTCTTATGTTTTGTGTCATGTGCACTACTTTAATGTATATAGATATACAATTTTATTTTTTTGTAAGTTTGATAAAATAAGAAAATAAATTGGAACTATTTTGGAAGTGTTAATTAATTGTAAAATTTCATATCTATCTATATATATAGTTTAAATTTTATTTCAAAATATATGTTAAAAATAATAATTTTTACAGTGATGAACTATTTAAAAATATGTTTTTGATGATTAAAATCGCAGTTATTTTAGGGTAATGAGTCTTGAAGTTCAATTTTGAGAAAAGCTCCGTTGTGATAGGTGATATTGGGAATTAGAGTCATAAGTTGTATTATTTAATTAGAAATGACTTTTTGTATGAACACCTTATAAGTAGTAATAAGTTTTTGGAATTAAATTAAGAAATTCTAGTTAAATCAAAATTATGGAGATTGCACTATTTTATAGGAAGAAAAAAGTTTAAAGTGTTTCTTTTGTATTTTGAGAAACATAATATCCTAAATAACTTGTAAAAATATATTTTTCCTCTGAAAGAGTTTTTATTTATCTGTTGCAAATTTTTATAAAAATATGGTATAAATTATTATATAATATTTTGATATTTAGGGTGTCACACTAAGTATGTCAAATAACTATCTAAGGATAAAGGCCCTGTAGTACCTCAAGCAAAAGACTTGGACTTTGCCAATACAATGCTTCCCTTTTTTAGGATTTTCTATAACGCTACTATGCGTATTTCCAACTTTTCATATGTTACTAGTAACATGTATATAAATGAGGTATTTTCCATTGGAAGGAATATTCAATTATTAAGCGAGCATAATGATGCAAAACATAAAGTCGAGGGATTATCATGAAGAGTAAATATGACAAGTATTGAGACAATGCTGACATGCTATTATTGATTGTAGTTGTATTGGACCCGACTTGTAAATTGAGATATGTAAACTACTCTCTTGATTTTTTTTTTCTGAAGTAGATGGAGAAGCATTAAAGAAGAAATTGTCATCTACCTTAAAATAAATTTATCGAGAATATGAAGGCCAGGAGGAAGGTTCTCAAAGTAAGGGAGAATCACAACCACATGAAGATTATAATAATATACATGGAAAGGGCTTCTACAAAAAAATCAATTAGGAAAAGTATTGATCCTAAGTTTGAGCTTGATAAATACCTTGCTGAAGAGTCTGAACCTTATTTTATCGAGTTTGACATTCTGAACTGGTGGAAAGTCAACTCAACTAGATTCCCCATCCTTTCCATTGTTGGTCGCGTGAGGTGTTGCCCTTCCTTTTGTCTATTGTAGCATCAGAGTTTGTTTTCAGCATTAGAGGGTGTTGGATCCTCATCATAATAATATTCCATCTACGATATTGGAAATGCTTGTTTGCACTCAAGATTGGCTGAAACGATCTCCTTTCTCATATCTATTTGACGAGGACCTTGAAGAACTTGAAACCTTTGAGAAAAGTCATTTTGTTACAACATTTTTAGTTCTACAAACTTTGTATTGTATTTTAAGTTTGTTGAAAAATAACGAAGTACTTTTATTTGCAGAGATTGTTTCTCGAACGCTCTATGCAACGACATCTACTAACGACGTTAGTCTTGACGATTGAAGACATTAGTTTCTATTTTGTTTTCTATATGAGTGTACAATCATTGTATCTGAAGTAAATGCATTATTTGAGTTTAGGGATCATAATTTTGAAGACAATTTTTTTATTTGGAAGTAATTTCATAAAATTGATGATATTTTGTTTGAAATATACTTTGGAAAGTCTTAGACTTTATAGGTTATGTAAGCTTTTTGAAAAATATATTTTAAATATAGATGGTTTGAATTTAAATTTAAGTTATTAGCTTCATGATTTTAGAAGCATTAGGAATATGTTTAGATTTTCTTAAAAGTTAACATGCTCTTTCATTTTCTCATGAATTTGAGGATGCAGAAAAATGATTTTATAGTATTTTTTAGAAATAATTAGAGTAATTATGTAAAATTTGGCATATAGGAACAAAAAAGATTTAAAAAGATTAAAATAGTTCGGATTTGATACAACAACAATTCAGTTCAGTATCATCCATATTATGATAGTTTAATTCAATACGAACAAGTAAAATTTAATTAAAACCAGTTTGGTGTTCAGAGCAATAAACGTTTCACTAAATTATAGAACCAATTATGTTGAAATTTTTAAATTGAAAAATCACGTCGGTTTAGTTTTTGAGCAGTTTTAGTTCATAACTGAACTTTATCCATCCTCACTTTTAGCGATGAGAAAAATGGTTTATTTTCTAGGGAGGGTTGTGTAGAGTAGGGCTAACTCAGATCGTTCTTCCCCATTTTTTGGTTCTTTTTCTGCACTTTTTTGTAAATGGAGAAAAAGAAGGAAACATTAAGGAAGTTGAGAGGATAATAACGATGGACTATTTAGTCAGATTAACCGACGACGACAATATGATGGAATGGCAAATCACTGATTGTTTTATGTTTTTATTTTATTTAAGCAAGATATTTTAAAAAAACTAAGAGAAACAATTGTTTTATAGGCCGATTAAAATTGAGTAATGAGTAATTCTTTTTTTAAAAAAAATGGTTACAATATATGCATACATGTAGAGATGTCAAAATAGGCTAACCCGCTAAAATATATACTTTTGACCTAAAACTTTTGGCCCAAATTTTTAAAAAAATATTTGATCTGGTCTGAATAAATCTATTGCTCATTCGAGCTAGCTCATATAGGTACTGTTAGGGGTGGGCAAAATTCAGTTATGCTTGAAAACTGAACCAAACTGGTTTTCAGTTTGAAAAAAACGAACCGAACCGGTTTACAGTTTGCAAAACCAAACCGAACTGGTTCTATAAACCAGTGAACCGGTTTAATACTCTAAACCGAACCGAACTGGTTCTATAACCCCATTTTAACAACCACCGCATGAACTTGAGCACCCTCAGAAAACGCCAAAATCTTAGAGCAAACACTAAGCAAAAATGGGAAGGTGAACTTTTCAGGAACAACACCCATCACAACAACCATGTAAACGTAAATAAAGATTGCTTCTTTACCTAACTCAGATGAAGCACACCCTCTAATCAGAGAGTTACACGTGTAAAGGGAACACGTGGCAACATCATCTTCCTTGAAAACATTTAAAGCGTAGTTCAAACTTTCATGGGTACCTATTTGAACACAAGCAACAACGAGGTTATGAAAAAGACCTTTCTTCATCATGTCATAGTGTAACTGTGTCAGTTCATTGAGGGTTTTGTAGTTTTGAAGTAACATATTGGGTGGTGATGAGTTTTTTGCCTTTTGGATAGTGGGAAGTAAGAGAACATGTGATGGATGAAAGGTTGCAGCCATTGGTGTGTGAGGCAACACAAAAAGTCAGAATCAAAATGCATCTGTTAGAAGAGGTAAGGCGAAGGTATATCATAAACGCATAAGCTTCATTTCAATTTTAGGGTTCTGAGTCTGATTTTAAGGTTTTGAGATTTTGAGGTTTTGGTAGAATTAAAATTTAAAACTAAATTATGGTTACAGTGCACCTATATTTTCTACAATCAGTTAAGTTAAAAAAAATGATTTTAAAATAAAGTTTGATTTTTAATTTTTTTGAACCGATTTAGTTTAAAAACGGTTTGGTTCGGTTCAGTTCTATAAATCAATTCAGTTTTTGGTTTTTTTGCCTACCCCTAAGTACTGTGTAGCTCACATAACCAATTTAAAAATAAATAAAAATATTAAAAGGTCACAGACCCAAAAAAAAGTTGACTCAAATGATATCCAATCCACTTATCCATCTATGACCAACAATAATATTCATTCAAATTGAACTAGATATCGGTTTATAATTTATACTCATTCAAATTAATTCCTTCATAATGTATTTATAGTATGCCATAAGAAAATTTTCAAATTAAAAGAGTTTCAATCAAATTTTTTAAAAAATAATGTTAAATAAAATTTGCGGGCTATCTACCCAGACAGCAACCCGCTAAGGTCAAACTTGGGTAATATTTTTTTTTTGGCCCATATTAAAACAGGGCTTTTTGGTCAAACCTAAAAAACCTGCAACCCATAAAGGTCGACCATGATCGGGTCGGATAGCCCGTTTTGAGAAGTCTACATACATGACAAAATGATTGATTATTATTGGACAACAGGG
This sequence comes from Cicer arietinum, assembly GCF_000331145.2. Taxonomy (NCBI): domain Eukaryota; kingdom Viridiplantae; phylum Streptophyta; class Magnoliopsida; order Fabales; family Fabaceae; genus Cicer; species Cicer arietinum. The sequence continues at coordinate 27,828,504 of NC_021162.2, read as the reverse complement.
TAAAATTATTTTACATTGTTAGTGCATAATTATTGTACCCAAAAACTAATGTGGAAAATCAATGTCTTTGTGATTGGATGTATGCATAAAGTACGCCTTACACAAGAGTGCACTTTTAAAATTTAAGAGTTAAATGGACATACAATATAAAATAGTTTTGTATTGTCGTCCAACGAAAAAATATCATTCTTCCATGTCATATCACTAATTTCAAAATAATAATACAAAGATGGAGTGATACGACGACAAAATATGTTTCACTAAATGCTAGTGTAAAATAGTTTTACACAGACGGTGTATGTCCTCTAAATCAAACTGTGAATGGAAAATTGTGATGATATGGGGCCCAAAAGACATAACCAAAATAACAATTAGGCATGGATTTGTATCATATGGATAAAGTAGGCCAAATTGTCAAGCCTAACAGAGGAAATTTGATGTAGAAGCCCTAGCCAAAGGGCATGATTTGGCGCAACAACTATCCCAACCTAGCCATAACAATCATTTAAGTGAAGATATGAATCACCAACAAACTAATAAGGAAAATAGCTTATCAAATAGAGTCCAAGTTGGATGTATAACAAGATTTACTAATATCAAAAAACAAACTCGCTAGTCTTTATCTAGATCAAGCCACAACGGCTCTAAAGTAAAGATAAACACTAAGGGATTAACCATTGTGTTTCATGTAGAAACAAAAATATAAAATGACTTCTAAAAAATTAAATATGAAAGCTAGAGGTATTTTAGATATTGCCTTTAAATATTGTGGGTATTTTAGATATTGCCTTTAAATATTTGGCTTAAATATAATTTTTGTCTTTGATCTTTTATCTATTTTTTTAATTTATTTTCGTTTTTTTTATCTTTTATGAATGATGAACGTTAGTCCTTATTACCATAACAATTTCAAATAGTTGTGAGATTATTGTCATGAATTGTATAGGTCTAATCTTGGATCAATTACAAAGTAAAATATGCAACCTTAACAAAAGCGAAATAAATATACATAGAGCTTTCATAATTGTCTTTTATTTCAACGAGATTATATATGTTTCAAGTATGAAGAGTTTTTCAAGTCCAAATCTATTATTGAGTTAAAGAAATGTTATTTTAACAAAATATTATAATGATACATATTAACAAAGATCTCAATGATCTTATGTTATGATAACCCATATTTACGGCGACTCTGTAACTTTTTATAGATAGACAGCCTTGGTGGCTTGGTGCTATGCTCTAAATGGTTGAATGTATTAGCACTAGAAACCAATTAACTCTAACAATATTCATCCAAATTCATAAACAATGGCAACAATTAGTTGTGTTGTGGACTTGTGGGTGTGTATTCCTTTTTTTTTTTTTAAGTTGCAATGGGCTTTGTTCCTCATAATCACTATTAGAAAGTTGGCTTTTGAACCCCTCATTTAACCTTATACCTCTTGAATTGTTAAAAACCTAAAATTATTCTTAAACATTTCATTGATTGAATGGTAGAAAAAAATTACTTTAAAATCTCACCCCCTCAACTAAATTTTTGGTACGTAAAATTTTTTCATTGAAATCCGATACACACATATTCACTACTGGAAATTAAATTTGTTGTAGTGACATTCACTTTACTGGAAATTAAAAGATTCCGGTAGTTACATTTTCCTTACCGGAAAGTTCAAATTTTTGAAATATCCGGTAGTTATTCTATTTAACCGGAAATATAAAAAATCTGGTGTGTTATTTATTTTTTAATTTTTTAATTTTGAAATAGGAATGAAAAAGCACAATTAGTATGTGGATTTTTTTTATAATAATAACAATAATAATAGAGTAAATTATATTAATAAAATAAATTAAATTGAATTAAACAAACAAAATACATTAAATTAATATTATAAATGATATTAATCAATTTCTTTGAATTATCATCAATTATTTTTTTTATAAGTAAGGAATTATATCAATTATTTTGTTTATGATTTTAACGAATAGAGAAAAGACCCCCAAGCCGATCAACCCTTGGGTCGTCATATCTTATGGAAGGAAGCGCGTGTTAACAAAGAAGGAGTGGTTGATAATGAAAATGTCAAGAAAGTTGTAGAACTTTGTGTAAGTATATTATCACTTTAATATTTTTTAATATTGTATTTTAAAAATGCTATTGAACTTATCTTTTTAATGTTACATGTATTTTAGGAAACTATTGAACAAAGTTCTGAAACTCAAGAGGGCAACAAGGATACGTGCAGGGACATTCTTGGGAAAGTGCTTAATGTCCCTGAGTATTCCGGTCGAGTGAGGGGGAAAGGATTTGGCGTAACTCCCAAAAGCTTTTTTCCTCAAGAGAAGCGCCAAAAACCTTCCAACGAGGAAGTATTAGAGAAGCTCAGAATCCTATCGGAGCAAGTGGCACTCTTGGTGAATATGAATAAAGACAAGCAACTTCCGGTTCAGCTCCAACCTGAAATACAAATGGAGAGTGAAACCGGGAGTTGCAACGTCGGTTTGAAGAGTATTCCCGAGGTAATTAATTACTTACTACTTACTTGCTTATGTAATTACTTATGTATTAAACAAACTTATATATTAACTGTACTTATGTTTTAACTATTGATGTAGGGTGTCACTACATGTGTCCTATACTTGTCCTCGCCGACTCAACGGAAGGTGGGAAAAGGAATATTGCACAATACTTCGGGAGAAGTATTGCACAATATTCCGATCCCCGCGGGCCATGTCAAAGTATCGCCTACGGTTGCTTTCGAACCAACTGCACCGTTGCCCATACCGGACAACGATGGAGATATGAAGTTCTTAAGCGACGCTATTGGCAGTTACGTGGCATGGCCCACACACCTTGTTGCCCTCGAAAAAAAGATTCCCAAGGACAAATCAGTTACATCTCCCGAAAAGGTTTGTCACATTTATTGCCTAAGGTTTTTTATTTTTTCAGATTCAATAAACTAACATTTTACCTCATTTTTGTAGGTCCAAATAAATAAACCACCCCTACAGCCAAAAAAAGGCAGCAAACCTCAAAAATTGGAGGTTAATAGGGCTGCCAAACTACAAAGGCTGGAGGGTAATAAAGCTGCCAAACTTGCAGCAACAAAAAATCTGGATCGGGGAAAATCGGTCGCTGCTGCTGCTGCTCCTAATAAAAGTCAGCCACGCCTTGGTAAATACGGGGCGTGTCTTGACATCCAAATAAAAAGGAACATGGGCAGCAGCAACGATTCGCCCATCGTACAAATGAATAAAGACATCTTTGGAGATGAGTATATTGAATACCTCGAAAAGGAGCAAATGTACGATCTTCTCGAACATAAGGAGCTGAGTGTTACTGTAATCAGCTTGTACATAAGGTAAAAAATACTTTTAATTGCATTTATTTGTAATTAATTAAATGTATTGGTAATTAATCTAGTTTAAAATTTTCATTGAAGGTTTTTGTACGAGAAGGTCGTGTGCACGAGGAAACTGTCAAATAAATACTCATTCTTGTCTCCGCATAAGATGTCGATGTTCAAACTCGATCCAGACAATGTAAAACACTACATTGTAGATATGTTTTTAAGAAATAAAGAAAGTGATAAATTGTTCTTGGCACCATATAATTCAGGGTACGTAATTTTATCTTTTTTAATTGATGAGAATTTAATTTATTAGTTGTCTATAAACAAAATTGCTTAACCAATTTTTTGTTGTTGTAGGGCACATTGGGTGCTATTTGCAATCAATGCGGTCTCTGAAGTGATATACTATTTGGATCCCGTGCACGGCGATTACACCAATCACCCCGGAATAAAGAATATGCTCGACACGTAAGTAATATTCATTTATTTCTTACATATATATATTTATATATATATATAAATATTCATGCTCTAATAATCACATTTATTCATTCGATAGTGCCTTAAAAGTTTATCGAGCTCAAAGAGGTGCTAAAGTGTCGAAGCAGAAGTCTAATAACATTACATGGATCTCAATAAAGTGCCCTCGTCAAACAAATAACATCGACTGTGGGTACTACATATTGAGATTCATGAAGGAGATTGTTGAGAAGAATAAAACTATTATCCCAGAAACGGTACGGTATTTGCATTATATGATTTTCATATATAAATTATCTATATATTTGATACTAACTTAATATAATATGTTCAATTTTTATATTGCAGTACTTTGCCAATTCCAGTCCATCATATTCTGAGGAAGATCTGATGGAATTAAAGGAAGAATGGTGTCAGTACGTGCTTGACATGAAAATTATTTGATTTTCTGGGAAATAGCTTGCTGCTGGGCAAGGGATCTGAATATTATATGGTAGCTAGTGCATATAATGTATATTCTGTTAGTTATTATATGTAAATGATCATAGGACACAATATATGAACATGCATATGGATCTGAATGTAGTTTAGGTTGTAAATTAGGTTATATATATATACGTATCTGAATGTAGGTAATTAGGTTGTAAATTAGGTTGTATATATGTATCTGAATGTAGTTACTTAGGTTGTAAATTACAGAGTTACATATATGTTAATAAAGTTACAGAGTTCTGATTTCTGTTCTACTGATTGTGTGAACTGATTGTCTATAATATGTTCTGTTCTACTGATTGTGAAGTGATTTTGGATCAAAAATAATTTTGGGTACAAAGATAAAAGACAGCGCTTTTTAAAAAAAGTGCCATAAAAAGCTAAAAAGCACCTTTCATTTCAAATAATTAATTT